>NC_056458.1:43325469-43625469 GCF_018296145.1 Oncorhynchus tshawytscha | reverse complement strand
AAGAAGTAGAGGAGGGAGAAGGAGAGGGATATTAGAGGAGGGGAAGGAGAGGGATATTAGAGGAGGGGGAAGGAGAGGATAAAGAGAGGAGGGAGAAGGAGAGGGATATTAGAGGATGGAGAAGAAGAGGGATATTAGAGCAGGGTGAAGGAGAGGGATATTAGAGGAGGGAGAGGAAGAGGGATATTAGAGGAGGTGTTAATGAGAGGGATATTAGAGGAGGTGTTAATGAGAGGGATATTAGAGGAGGTGTTAATGAGAGGGATATTATAGGAGGGGGAAGGAGAGGGATATTAGAGGAGGGAGAAGGAGAGGGATATTAGAGGAGGGAGAAAGAGAGGGATATTCGAGGAGGGAGAATGAGAGGGATATTAGAGGAGGGAGAAGGAGAGGGATATTAGAGGAGGGGGAAGGAGAGGGAATTTAGAGGAGGGAGAAGGAGAGGGATATTAGAGGAGGGAGAAGGAGAGGGATATTAGAGGAGGGAGAAGGAGAGGGATATTAGAGGAGGGGGAAGGAGAGGGATATTAGAGGAAGGAGAAGTAGAGGAGGGAGAAGGAGAGGGATATTAGAGGAGGGAGAAGGAGAGGGATATTAGAGGAAGGAGAAGTAGAGGAGGGAGAAGGAGAGGAGGGAGAAGGAGAGGGATATTAGAGGAAGGAGAAGTAGAGGAGGGAGAAGGAGAGGGATATTAGAGGAGGGGAAGGAGAAGGATAAAGAGAGGAGGGAGGGAGAGGGATATTAGAGGAGGGGGAAGGAGAGGGATATTAGAGGAGGGAGAGGAAGAGGGATATTAGAGGAGGTGTTAATGAGAGGGATATTAGAGGAGGGGGAAGGAGAGGGATATTAGAGGAGGGGAAGGAGAGGGATATTAGAGGAGGAGAAGGAGAGGATATTAGAGGAGGGAGAAGAAGAGGGATATTAGAGGAGGGTGAAGGAGAGGGATATTAGAGGAGGGAGAAGGAGAGGGATATTAGAGGAAGGAGAAGTAGAGGAGGGAGAAGGAGAGGGATATTAGAGGAGGAGAGGAAGAGGGATATTAGAGGAGGGAGAAGGAGAGGATATTAGAGGATGGAGAAGAAGAGGGATATTAGAGGAGGGGAAGGAGAGGGATATTAGAGGAGGGAGAGGAAGAGAGATATTAGAGGAGGTGTTAATGAGAGGGATATTAGAGGAGGGGGAAGGAGAGGGATATTAGAGGAGGGGGAAGGAGAGGGATATTAGAGGAGGGAGAAGGAGAGGGATATTAGAAGATGGAGAAGGAGACGGATATTTGAGGAAGAAGAAGTAGAGGAGGGAGAAGGAGAGGGATATTAGAGGAGGGGAAGGAGAGGGATATTAGAGGAGGGGGAAGGAGAGGATAAAGAGAGGAGGGAGAAGGAGAGGGATATTAGAGGATGGAGAAGAAGAGGGATATTAGAGGAGGGTGAAGGAGAGGGATATTAGAGGAGGGAGAGGAAGAGGGATATTAGAGGAGGTGTTAATGAGAGGGATATTAGAGGAGGTGTTAATGAGAGGGATATTAGAGGAGGTGTTAATGAGAGGATATTATAGGAGGGGAAGGAGAGGGATATTAGAGGAGGGAGAAGGAGAGGGATATTAGAGGAGGGAGAAAGAGAAGGATATTAGAGGAGGGAGAATGAGAGGATATTAGAGGAGGGAGAAGGAGAAGGATATTAGAGGAGGGGGAAGGAGAGGGAATTTAGAGGAGGGAGAATGAGAGGATATTAGAGGAGGGAGAAGGAGAGGGATATTAGAGGAGGGAGAAGGAGAGGGATATTAGAGGAGGGGGAAGGAGAGGGATATTAGAGGAAGGAGAAGTAGAGGAGGGAGAAGGAGAGGGATATTAGAGGAGGGAGAAGGAGAGGGATATTAGAGGAAGGAGAAGTAGAGGAGGGAGAAGGAGAGAGGGAGAAGGAGAGGGATATTAGAGGAAGGAGAAGTAGAGGAGGGAGAAGGAGAGGAGGGAGAAGGAGAGGGATATTAGAGGAGGGGGAAGGAGAAGGATAAAGAGAGGGGGAGGGAGAGGGATATTAGAGGAGGGGGAAGGAGAGGGATATTAGAGGAGGGAGAAGGAGAGCGATATTAGAGGAGGGAGAAGAAGAGGGATATTAGAGGAGGGTGAAGGAGAGGGATATTAGAGGAGGGAGAAGGAGAGGGATATTAGAGGAAGGAGAAGTAGAGGAGGGAGAAGGAGAGGGATATTAGAGGAGGGAGAGGAAGAGGGATATTAGAGGAGGGAGAAGGAGAGGGATATTAGAGGATGGAGAAGAAGAGGGATATTAGAGGAGGGGGAAGGAGAGGGATATTAGAGGAGGGAGAGGAAGAGGGATATTATAGGAGGTGTTAATGAGAGGATATTAGAGGAGGGGGAAGGAGAGGGATATTAGAGGAGGGGGAAGGAGAGGGATATTAGAGGAGGGAGAAGGAGAGGGATATTAGAGGAGGGAGAAGAAGATGGATATTAGAGGAGGGTGAAGGAGAGGGATATTAGAGGAGGGAGAAGGAGAGGGATATTAGAGGAAGGAGAAGGAGGAGGGAGAAGAGAGGATATTAGAGGAGGGAGGGAAGAGGGATATTAGAGGAGGGAGAAGGAGAGGGATATTAGAGGATGGAGAAGAAGAGGGATATTAGAGGAGGGGGAAGGAGAGGGATATTAGAGGAGGGAGAGGAAGAGGGATATTAGAGGAGGGAGAATGAGAGGGATATTAGAGGAGGGGGAAGGAGAGGGATATTAGAGGAGGGGGAAGGAGAGGGATATTAGAGGAGGGAGAAGGAGAGGGATATTAGAAGATGGAGAAGGAGACAGATATTTGAGGAAGATGAAGTAGAGGAGGGAGAAGGAGAGGGATATTAGAGGAGGGGGGAAGGAGAGGGATATTAGAGGAGGGGGAAGGAGAGGATAAAGAGAGGAGGGAGAAGGAGAGGAAGGAGAGGGATATTAGAGGATGGAGAAGAAGAGGGATATTAGAGGAGGGGAAGGAGAGGATATTAGAGGAGGGGAAGGAGAGGGATATTAGAGGAGGGAGAGGAAGAGGGATATTAGAGGAGGTGTTAATGAGAGGGATATTAGAGGAGGGGGAAGGAGAGGGATATTAGAGGAGGGAGAAGGAGAGGGATTTTATAGAAGATGAATATTAGAGGAGGTGTTAATGAGAGGGATATTAGAGGAGGGAGAAAGAGAGGGATAAAGAGAGGAGGGAGAATGAGAGGGATATTAGAGGAGGGAGAATGAGAGGGATATTAGAGGAGGGAGAAGGAGAGGGATATTAGAGGAGGAGAAGGAGAGGATATTAGAGGAGGGAGAAGGAGAGGGATATTAGAGGACGGAGAAGGAGAGGGATATTAGAGGAGGGAGAAGGAGAGGGATATTAGAGGAGGGAGAAGGAGAGGGATATTAGAGGAGGGAGAAGGAGAGGGATATTAGAGGAGGGAGAAGGAGAGGGATATTAGAGGAAGGAGAAGTAGAGGAGGGAGAAGGAGAGGGATATTAGAGGATAGAGAAGGAGAGGGATATTAGAGGAAGGAGAAGTAGAGGAGGGAGAAGGAGAGGGATATTAGAGGAGGGGGAAGGAGAGGGATATTAGAGGAGGGGGAAGGAGAGGGATATTAGAGGAGGTGTTATTGAGAGGGATATTAGAGGAGGGGGAAAGAGAGGGATATTAGAGGAGGGAGAAGGAGAGGGATATTAGAGGAGGGAGAAGGAGAGAGATATTAGAGGAGGGAGAAGGAGAGGAATATTAGAGGAGGGAGAAGGAGAGGGATATTAGAGGAGGGAGAAGAAGAGGGATATTAGAGGAGGGGGAAGGAGAGGGATATTAGAGGAGGGAGAAGGAGAGGGATATTAAAGGAGGGGGAAGGAGAGGGATATTAGAGGAGGTGTTAATGAGAGGGATATTAGAGGAGGGGGAAGGAGAGGGATATTAGAGGAGGGAGAAGGAGAGGGATATTAGAGGAAGGAGAAAGAGAGGGATATTAGAGGAGGTGTTAATGAGAGTGAGATTAGAGGAGGTGGAAGGAGAGGGACATTAGAGGAGGGAGAAGGAGAGGGATATTAGAGGAGGTGTTAATGAGAGGGATATTAGAGGAGGTGTTAATGAGAGGGATATTAGAGGTGTTAATGAGAGGGATATCATAGGAGGGGAAGGAGAGGGATATTAGAGGAGGGAGAAGGAGAGTGATATTAGAGGAGGGAGAAGGAGAGGGATAAAGAGAGGAGGGAGAAGGAGAGGGATAAAGAGAGGAGGGAGAAGGAGAGGGATATTAGAGGAGGGAGAAGGAGAGGGATATTAGAGGAGGGAGAAGGAGAGGGATAAAGAGAGGAGGGAGAAGGAGAGGGATAAAGAGAGGAGGGAGAAGGAGAGGGATAAAGAGAGGAGGGAGAAGGAGAGGGATATTAGAGGAGGGAGAAGGAGAGGGATATTAGAGGAGGGAGAAGGAGAGGGATAAAGAGAGGAAGGAGAAGTAGCGGAGGGAGAAGGAGAGGAGGGAGAAGGAGAGGAGGGAGAAGGAGAGGGATATTAGAGGAGGGGGAAGGAGAGGGATATTAGAGGAGGGAGAAGGAGAGGGATAAAGAGAGGAGGGAGAAGGAGAGGGATAAAGAGAGGAGGGAGAAGGAGACGGATATTAGAGGAAGGAGAAGTAGAGGAGGGAGAAGGAGAGGGATATTAGAGGAGGGGGAAGGAGAGGGATATTAGAGGAGGGGAGAGGAAGAGGGTTATTAGAGGAGGTGTTAATGAGAGGGATATTAGAGGAGGGAGAAGGAGAGGGATATTAGAGGAGGGAGAAAGAGAGGGATAAAGAGAGGAGGGAGAATGAGAGGGATATTAGAGGAGGGAGAAGGAGAGGGATATTAGAGGAGGGAGAAGGAGAGGGATATTAGAGGAGGGGGAAGGAGAGGGATATTAGAGGAGGTGTTAATGAGAGGGATATTAGAGGAGGGGGAAGGAGAGGGAATTTAGAGGACGGAGAAGGAGAGGAATATTAGAGGAGGGAGAAGGAGAGGGATATTAGAGGAGGGAGAAGAAGAGGGATATTAGAGGAGGGAGAAGAAGAGGGATATTAGAGGAGGGGGGGAGGAGAGGGATATTAGAGGAGGGGGAAGGAGAGGGATATTAGAGGAGGTGTTAATAAGAGGGATATTAGAGGAGGGGGAAGGAGAGGGATATTAGAGGAGGGAGAAGGAGAGGGAACAATCACATTGTATATAATATTTAATCATTAATATATATTTGGTTATAGTAATATATTAATATATATTTGGTTATAGTAATATATTAATATATATTTGGTTATAATAATGATATATTAATATATATTTGGATTTAATAATTATATACTAATATATATTTGGTTATAGTAATATATTAATATATATTTTGATTTAATAATAATATACTAATATATATGTGGTTTTAGTAATATACTAATATATATTTGGTTATAATAATATATTAATATATATTTGGATTTTATAATAATATATTCATAAATATTTTGTTATAATAATATATTCATATATACAGGATTTAGTTCTAATAATAAGTTGTCTGTTTCAATTCTTGCTGGTCAATTTTAGATTCAGTGCAAGAATGCCCGCAGAATTGCCATGGAAACGGAGAGTGTATGTCGGGTGTGTGCCACTGCTTCCCAGGGTTCCATGGCATGGATTGTGCCAAAGGTACCAACGTTGTTATCACCTAGATTATATTGGTTTGTATAGGTATGTTATAGGTATTGTATAGGTATATTATAGCTATATTATAGGTAGATTATTGGTATTGTATAGGTATATATTATAGGTATATTATAGGTATTGTATAGGTATATATTATAGGTATTGTATAGGTATATATTATAGGTATTGTATAGGTATATATTATAGGTATTGTATAGGTATATATTATAGCTATATTATTATTGGTATTGTATAGGTATATATTATAGGTATATTATAGGTATTGTATAGGTATATATTATAGGTATTGTATAGGTATATATTATAGGTATATTATAGGTATTGTATAGGTATATATTATAGGTATTGTATAGGTATTGTATAGTTATTGCATAGCTATATTATAGGTATATTATAGGTATATGTTATAGGTATTGTATAGGTATTGTATAGGTATTGTATAGTTATTGCATAGCTATATTATAGGTATATTATAGGTATATGTTATAGGTATTGTATAGGTATTGTATAGGTATTGTTTAGGTATATTATAAGTATTGAATAGGTATATATTATAGGTTTTGTATAGGTATATATTACAGGTATATTATAGGTATTGCATAAGTATATTATAGGTATTGTATAGGTATATATTACAGGTATATTATAGGTTTTGTATAGGTATATATTACAGGTATATTATAGGTATTGCATAAGTATATTATAGGTATTGTATAGGTATATATTAAAAGGTATTGTATAGGTAGGTATTGTATAGGTATGTTATAGGTATTGTATAGGTATTGTATAGGTATATTATAGGTATATTATAGGTATATTGTAGGTATTGTATAGGTATATTATAGGTATTGTATATATATTGTATAGGTATATTATAAGTAGTGTAGGTATATTATAGGTATTGTATAGGTATATATTATAGGTATATATATAGGTATTGTATAGTTATTGCATAGGTATATATTATAGGTATTGTATAGGTATATTATAGGTATTGTATTGGTATATTATAGGTATATTGTAGGTATAGTATAGGTATTGTATAGTTATATTATAGGTATATTGTAGGTATTGTATAGGTATTGTATAGGTATTGTATAGGTATATTATAGGTATATTATAGGTATTGTATAGGTATAATATAGGTATATTATAGGTATTGTATAGGTATATTATAGGTATTGTATTGGTATATTATAGGTATATTATAGGTATATTATAGGTATATTGTAGGTATTGTATATGTATATTATAGGCATATTATATGTATTGTATAGGTATATAATAGGTATTGTATAGGTATATTATAGGTATATTATAGGTATTTTATAGGTATTGTATAGGTATTTTATAGGTACATTGTAGGTATTGTATAGGTATATTGTAGGTATTGTATAGGTATATTATAGGTATATTATAGGTATTGTATAGGTATATATTATAGGTATATTATAGGTATTGTATAGGTATATATTATAGGTATATTGTAGGTATTGTATAGGTATTGTATAGTTATTGCATAGGTATATATTATAGGTATATTATAGGTATATATTATAGGTATTGTATAGGTATTGTTTAGGTATATTATAAGTATTGTATAGGTATATATTATAGGTTTTATATAGGTATATATTACAGGTATTGCCTAGGTATTGCATAAGTATATTATAGGTATTGTATAGGTATATATTAAAAGGTATTGTATAGGTATATATTATAGGTACATTATAGGTATTGTATAGGTATATTATAGGTATATTATAGGTATATTATAGGTATTGTATAGGTATTTTATAAGTAGTCTATAGGTATATATTATAGGTATTGTATAGGTATATATTATAGGTATATATTATAGGTATTGTATAGTTATTGCATAGGTATATATTATAGGTATTGTATAGGTATATTATAGGTATTGTATAGGTATATTATAGGCATATTATAGGTATTGTATAGGTATTGTATAGGTATATTATAGGTATTGTATATTATAGGTATATTATAGGTATATTATAGGTATTGTATAGGTATATATTAAAAGGTATTGTATAGGTAGGTATTGTATAGGTATGTTATAGGTATTGTATAGGTATTGTATAGGTATATTATAGGTATATTATAGGTATATTGTAGGTATTGTATAGGTATATTATAGGTATTGTATATATATTGTATAGGTATATTATAGGCATATTATATGTATATTATAGGTATTTTATAGGTATTGTGTAGGTATATTATATGTAGAGGGTATTGTATTATATTATAGGTATTGTATAGGTTTTGCATATGTATATTATAGGTATATAATAGGTATATTATAGTATAGGTATTGTATAGGTATATTATAGGTATATTATAGGCATATTATATGTATATTATAGGTATATTATAGGTATTGTATAGGTATATTATAGGTACATTATAGGTATTGTATAGGTTTTGTATAGGTATATTATAGGTATTGTATAGGTTTTGTATAGGTATATTATAGGTATTGTATAGGTATATATTTGGTTATAGTATTATAGGTATTGTATAGGTATATATTTGGTTATAGTATTATAGGTATTGTATAGGTATATATTTGGTTATAGTATTATAGGTATTGTATAGGTATATATTACAGGTATATTATAGGTATTGTATAGGTATATATTATAGGTATATTACAGGTATTGTATAGGTATATATTATAGGTATTGTATAGGTATATTATAGGTATTGTATAGGTATATTATAGGTATTGTATAGGTATATATTATAGGTATTGTATAGGTATATTATAGGTATTGTATAGGTATATATTATAGGTATATTATAGGTATATACAACACGGAGTGCATGGATACAGCCCTTAACCATTCAGCCAATCAGCATTCAGGGCTGTTCTTATGGACACAGCCCTTAGCTGTGGTATATTGGCCATTTACCACAAACCTCAGAGATGCCTTATTGCTATTATAAACTGGTTACCAACGTAATTAGAGCAGTAAAAATAAATGTTTTGTCATACCCATGGTATGCGGTCTGATATACCACAGCTTTCAGCCAATCAGCACTCAGGGCTCGAACCACCCAGTTTATAATATAGAATATTTGACCCCCTATCTTGAAACTCATAAAGGGTCATGTCCAATATGACAATCTCAACATAACTAATCCATATATAACAATAGAACAGGACGCGAAGCCGTCGTCTTGCACCTTGTCTTACCTGATGTCGGTGTCTGTCATTTCTCCTACGTTGTCTAGCTGCCTGCCCAGTCCTCTGCAGTGGGAATGGCCAATATGACAAGGGCCTGTGTATCTGCTACAGCGGATGGAAGGGTCCAGAGTGTGATGTCTCAGTGGGCCAGTGCATCGACCCAGAGTGTAACGGCCACGGCACCTGCTCCGAGGGCTCTTGCACATGCTCCGCCGGTTACCGTGGCGACGCCTGTGAGGAAGGTAAAATGCTTGAATAGAGCTCATCCCTATCACATACACACTCGTTCGCACACACTCTCGGATACACACACACACACACACACACACACACAATTGTCTCTACTTTAGTGCCATATTACGTTTCAGAATGGATGAGACTGCAGTGGTTTATACTTCAAAAGCTTTATTAAGGGAATGGAATCTATTTTATTGATCCAGCTTTTAAAGAATCGCCCTGGATCTGATTCATTCAATTGTGTTCTGATGGGTTTCCGCTCAGCTGGGATGAAGTGAAGTTGGAGCCAAAAGTAGGTTGAAGAGAGGAGAGGCGTAGTGGGGAGCGAGGGAGACGGAGGAGTAGAGAGAGTTCGGATTATAGAAAGAGACTGAAAAAGACAGCAGTAATGGCCGTTGTTCACTTCCTGTCTTTCATCATATTCACTGCTTTAAGTATATTCACTATTCTCTCTACTGCTGCTACTACTCCTACTACTACTACTCCTACTACTACTACTACTGCTGCTACTACTCCTACTACTCCTACTACTACTACTACTACTACTGCTGCTACTACTCCTACTACTACTACTCCTACTACTACTACTACTACTGCTGCTACTACTCCTACTACTGCTGCTGCTGCTGCTGCTGCCACCACTCCTACTACTACTGCTCCTACTACTGCTGCTACTGCTGCTGCCACTACCCTACTGCTCTACTACTCCTACTACTACTACTACTGCTGCCTACTCCTACTGCTACTACTCCTACTACTACTACTCCTACTACTACTACTACTACTGCTGCTACTGCTCTACTACTACTACTCCTACTACTACTACTACTACTGCTGCCACTACTCCTACTACTACTACTCTCCTGCTACTGCTGCCACTGCTGCTACTACTCCTACTGCTACTACTCCTACTACTACTCCTACTACTACTACTACTACTGCTGCTACTACTCCTACTACTACTACTACTACTGCTGCTACTACTCCTACTACTACTACTCCTACTACTACTACTACTACTACTACTGCTGCTACTACTCCTACTACTACTATTACTACTACTACTACTACTACTGCTGCTACTACTCCTACTACTACTACTCCTACTACTGCTGCTGCTACTACTACTGCTACTACTCCTACTACTACTACTCCTACTACTACTACTACTACTGCTGCTACTACTCCTACTACTACTACTCCTACTACTACTACTACTACTGCTGCTACTACTCCTACTACTACTCCTACTACTACTACTACTACTACTGCTGCTACTACTCCTACTACTACTATTACTACTACTACTACTACTGCTGCTACTACTCCTACTACTACTACTCCTACTACTGCTGCTGCTACTACTACTACACTACTATTACTACTACTACTACTACTGCTACTATTACTACTACTACTCCTACTACTACTACTACTACTACTGCTGCTACTACTCCTACTACTACTATTACTACTACTACTACTACTACTGCTGCTACTACTCCTACTACTACTACTCCTACTACTGCTGCTGCTACTACTAATACACTACTATTACTACTACTACTACTACTACTGCTACTTCTTCTACTACTGCTACTACTACTACTACTACTACTACTACTACTACTGCTACTACTACTACTACTACTACTACTGCTACTTCTACTATTACTACTACTACTACTGCTGCTACTACTCCTACTACTACTATTACTACTACTGCTGCTACTACTCCTACTACTACTACTCCTACTACTACTCCTACTACTGCTGCTACTACTCCTACTACTACTATTACTACTACTACTACTACTACTGCTGCTACTACTCCTACTACTACTACTACTACTGCTGCTGCTACTATTACTACTACTACTATGCTACTACTACTACTGCTGCTACTACTACTACTACTATTACTACTACTACTACTACTACTGCTGCTACTACTCCTACTACTACTACTACCTACTACTGCTGCTGCTACTACTAATACACTACTATTACTACTACTACTACTACTACTGCTACTTCTTCTACTACTGCTACTACTACTACTACTACTACTACTACTGCTACTTCTACTACTACTACTACTACTACTACTACTACTGCTGCTACTGCTACTACTACTATTACTGCTACTACTACTTCTACTACTACTACTGCTGCTGCTACTACTACTACCACTACTGCTACTACTACTACCACTACTACTACTACTACTTCTACTACTGCTACTACTACTACCGCTACTGCCACTACTACTACTACTATTACTGCTACTGTTGCTGCTGCTGCTACTACTACTACCACTACTGCTACTACTACTACCACTACTACTACTACTACTACTACTGCTACTACTACTACCGCTACTGCCACTACTACTACTTCTACTACCACTACTGCTACTACTACTACCACTACTACTACTACTACTACTACTTCTACTACTGCTACTACTACTACCGCTACTGCCACACTGCTACTACTACTACCACCACTGCTGCTACTACTGCTGCCACTACTACTACTACTGCTACTACTACTCTACTACTGCTACTACTACTACCGCCACCGCCACTACTACTGCTGCCACTACTACTGCTGCTGCTGCTACTGCTACTGCTGCTACTGCTGCTGCTGCCGCTGCTGCTGCACCACTGCTGCTACTGCTGCTACTGCTGCTGCTGCTGCTGCCGCTGCCACCACTACTACTACTACTACTACTACTGCTACTACTACTACTACTATTACTACTACTATTACTACTGCTACTACTACTACTACTACTACTACTACTACTACTACTACTACTACTAAAGGTTTTGAGTGTGGTGCATTGACATCGTGTCTCTCTTGCTGTTCTGTGTTGCAGCGCTACTACTACTACTACTACTACTACTACTACTTCTACTACTACTACTACTAAAGGTTTTGAGTGTGGTGCATTGACATCGTGTCTCTCTTGCTGTTCTGTGTTGCAGCGGACTGTCTGGACCCTGGATGCTCTGGCCATGGCAGCTGTGCAAGTGGGCAGTGCCACTGTAAACCAGGCTGGGCAGGCCCTCTCTGTGAGCATCCCAGGGCCCAGTGCCCAGACCAGTGCCACGGACACGGGGCCTTCATACCCGACACTGGCATCTGCAGCTGCGATCCGAACTGGATGGGACCAGACTGCTCCATGGGTAGGTGACACCTCACTGCACAACGCCACTCCCCCATGTGACCTAATTTTTGTGTGTATATACTGACATGTATGTGGAACTGACAACCACACAGTATTATTCTTTAGTTAGTTTTTTATATACACTACCATTCAAAAGTTTGAGGTCACTTAGAAATGTCCTTGTTTTTGAAAGAAAAGCAAATTTTTTGTCCATTAAAATAACATCAAATTGATCCGAAATACAGTGTTAATGTTGTAAATGACTATTGTAGCTGGAAACAGCAGATTTTTTTTATGGAATATCTACATAGGCGTACAAAGGTCCATTATCAGCAACCGGGATGCTGGCCTTCTATGCAGAGTTGCAATATCTCAGACTGGCCAATACAAATCAAATATTAAGATGGGTTAAAGAACACAGATACTGGACAGAGGAACTCTGCCTAGAAGGCCAGCATCCCGGAGTCGGCTCTTCACTGTTGATGTTGAGACTGGACAGAGGAACTCTGCCTAGAAGGCCAGCATCCCGGAGTCGCCTCTTCACTGTTGATGTTGAGACTGGACAGAGGAACTTTGCCTAGAAGACCAGCATCCCGGAGTCGCCTCTTCACTGTTGATGTTGAGACTGGACAGAGGAACTCTGCCTAGAAGGCCAGCATCCCGGAGTCGCCTCTTCACTGTTGATGTTGAGACTGGACAGAGGAACTCTGCCTAGAAGGCCAGCATCCCGGAGTCGCCTCTTCACTGTTGACGTTGAGACTGGACAGAGGAACTCTGCCTAGAAGGCCAGCATCCCGGAGTCGCCTCTTCACTGTTGACATTGAGACTGGTGTTTTGCGGGTACTATT
This sequence comes from Oncorhynchus tshawytscha, assembly GCF_018296145.1. Taxonomy (NCBI): domain Eukaryota; kingdom Metazoa; phylum Chordata; class Actinopteri; order Salmoniformes; family Salmonidae; genus Oncorhynchus; species Oncorhynchus tshawytscha. The sequence goes on along the minus strand of NC_056458.1, from coordinate 43,612,297 downwards.
TAATGAAGCTGCCAGTTGAGGATTTGTGAGATGTCTGTTTCTCAAACTAGACTCTCTAATGTACTTGTCCTCTTGCTCAGTTGTTCACCTGGGCCTCCCACTCCTCTTTCTATTCTGGTTAGAGACAGTTTGCTCTGTTCTGTGAAGGGAGTAGTACACAGCATTGTACAAGATCTTCAGTTTCTTGGCAATTTCTCACATGGAATAGCCTTCATTTCTCAGAACAAGAATAGACTGACGAGTTTCAGAAGAAAGTTCTTTGTTTCTGGCCATTTTGAGCCTGTAATCGAACCCACAAATGCTGATACTCCAGATACTCAACTAGTCTAAATAAGGCCAGTTTTATTGCTTCTTTAATCAGAACAACAGTTTTCAGCTGTGCTAACATAATTGCAAAAGGGTTTTTTAATGATCAATTTGCTTTTTAAAATGATACATTTGGATTAGCTAACACAAAGTGCCATTGGAACACAGGAGTGATGGTTGCTGATAATGGGCCTCTGTATATATATTCCATAAAAATCACCTTTTTCCAGCTACAATAGTAATTTACAACATTAACAATGTCTACACATTGGCCTATTTATTGCCTTTGACCTTATTTTCACTCACTGTATATAGACTTTGTTTTATTTTGTTCTACTGTATTATTGACTGTATGTTTTGTTCATTCCATGTGTAACTCTGTGTTGCTGTGTGTGTCGAACTGCTATGCTTTATCTTGGCCAGGTCGCAGTTGCAAATGAGAACTTGTTTTCAACTAGTCTACCTGGTTAAATAAAGTTGAAATAAAAAAAATAAAAAATAAAAATACACTGTATTTCTGATCTATTTTATTTTAATTAACAAAAAATGTTTTTTTTTTTTCAAAAACAAGGACATTTCTAAGTGACCCCAAACTTTTGAACAGTAGTGTATATACTGTATACTGTAACAGTAGTGTATATACTGTATACTGTAACAGTAGTGTATATACTGTAACAGTAGTGTATATACTGTAACAGTAGTGTATATACTGTATACTGTAACAGTAGTGTATATACTGTATACTGTAACAGTAGTGTATATACTGTATACTGTAACAGTAGTGTATATACTGTATACTGTAACAGTAGTGTATATACTGTATACTGTAACAGTAGTGTATATACTGTATACTGTAACAGTAGTGTATATACTGTATACTGTAACAGTAGTGTATATACTGTATACTGTAACAGTAGTGTATATACTGTATACTGTAACAGTAGTGTATATACTGTATACTGTAACAGTAGTGTATATGCTGTATACTGTAACAGTAGTGTCTATACTGTATACTGTAACAGTAGTGTATATGCTGTATACTGTAACAGTAGTGTCTATACTGTATACTGTAACAGTAGTGTCTATACTGTATACTGTAACAGTAGTGTATATACTGTAACAGTAGTGTATATACTGTAACAGTAGTGTGTATACTGTATACTGTAACAGTAGTGTGTATACTGTATACTGTAACAGTAGTGTATATACTGTATACTGTAACAGTAGTGTATATACTGTATACTGTAACAGTAGTGTATATACTGTAACAGTAGTGTATATACTGTATACTGTAACAGTAGTTTATATACTGTATACTGTAACAGTAGTGTATATACTGTATACTGTAACAGTAGTGTATATACTGTATACTGTAACAGTAGTGTATATACTGTATACTGTAACAGTAGTGTATATACTGTAACAGTAACAGTAGTGTATATACTGTATACTGTAACAGTAGTGTATATACTGTATACTGTAACAGTAGTGTATATACTGTATACTGTAACAGTAGTGTATATACTGTAACAGTAGTGTGTATGCTGTAACAGTAGTGTATATACTGTATACTGTAACAGTAGTGTATATACTGTAACAGTAGTGTATATACTAACAGTAGTGTATATACTGTATACTGTAACAGTAGTGTATATACTGTATACTGTAACAGTAGTTTATATACTGTATACTGTAACAGTAGTGTATATACTGTATACTGTAACAGTAGTGTATATACTGTATACTGTAACATTAGTGTATATACTGTATCCTGTAACAGTAGTGTATATACTGTAACAGTAGTGTATATACTGTATACTGTAACAGTAGTGTATATACTGTATACTGTAACAGTAGTGTATATACTGTATACTGTAACAGTAGTGTATATACTGTAACAGTGGTGTATATACTGTATACTGTAACATTAGTGTATATACTGTATACTGTAACAGTAGTGTGCATACTGTATACTGTAACAGTAGTGTATATACTGTATACTGTAACAGTAGTGTGTATACTGTAACAGTAGTGTATATACTGTATACTGTAAGTAGTGTATATACTGTAACAGTAGTGTATATACTGTATACTGTAACAGTAGTGTATATACTGTATACTGTAACCGTAGTGTATATACTGTATACTGTAACAGTAGTGTATATACTGTATACTGTAATAGTAGTGTATATACTGTAACAGTAGTGTATATACTGTAACAGTGGTGTATATACTGTATACTGTAACAGTAGTGTATATACTGTAACAGTAGTGTGCATACTGTATACTGTAACAGTAGTGTATATACTGTATACTGTAACAGTAGTGTATATACTGTAACAGTAGTGTATATACTGTAACAGTAGTGTATATACTGTATACTGTAACAGTAGTGTATACTGTATACTGTAACAGTAGTGTATATGCTGTATACTGTAACAGTAGTGTATATACTGTATACTGTAACAGTAGTGTATATACTGTATACTGTAACAGTAGTGTGTATACTGTATACTGTAACAGTAGTGTATATGCTGTATACTGTAACAGTAGTGTATATACTGTATACTGTAACAATAGTGTTTATACTGTATACTGTAAGTCTGTAATGTCTATGGTCATGTTTTACATGTATGTCTTTTTTGTTATCTGTCCGACCCCAGGAAGACTTTTCGTAATGTGTCGGACCCCGGCTAATGGGAATCCTAATATAAATCATAAAATCACCTGACACACACAACCCCCTTCTCCTCTCGCTAGCCACTACCACTCAGAAACACACTCATCCCACACCATGAACACGGCTCCTCTGTCAAAACCCTTTCCCTCTGTTCATCTAGTATGCTGATCCACTGTCTTTTTACTGTGCTCGTGTGCCTCCACAGAGGTTTGCTCGTCGGACTGTGGCGCCCACGGCGTGTGTTTTGGTGGAGTGTGTCGCTGTGATGAGGGCTGGACCGGCGCCGGATGTGACCAGCGTGTCTGCAACCCGTTGTGTGTAAAGCACGGGACCTGCCGGGACGGAAAGTGTCAGTGCCAACAGGGCTGGAACGGAGAGCACTGCACCATCGGTATGCATCCGGCCAATCAGCCGACACCGTGGCACGCTAACATACTAACACACACAGTAGTACCCTGCCTCTATCCTCCCTCTGTAGTAACTCCCAGCCGAACAGAGGAACTATCACCCACATGTTTAAAAGATACATTGTGTTTGTTCCCTAAGCCTTACATTATGAGGCAGTAGTGTCAGTACCTGATCCGGTCCCATGTTTGTCCTTCCACGATGTAGCTCTTTTTCACTGACTATATAAAGACCATTATCTCTCTCAGCGGCAGATACATCCACCAATTCGGATGAATGTCCTCCTTTCCTGCTCCTATCCACCACGTCATTAAGAAGCTCTCCTATTCATCTGGATTGGGTTCCTCCACTAGAGGGAAAATGTGTAATCTATAGTCAAAGTACCCTGCCACATCTCCACATCCATCTCCAGCCTCCCAGCCTAGTCACCAATGTTCCCTCTAAGATGAGCGCATTAAGAATTGCCAGCACAAGATTGAGCTTCACTAAAAATGTACAGTACACCATCTTTCCTGGCTTTAAACAAATACCATTTTCCCCTCTACTATTGTAATTTGGATTCAATCAACATAATAACATTCCTTTTCATATGCAACAAAACCAGATATAACTTCTAGACTAAGTTGGTGATTTGTTGTTGGCCCGGTGAGAAGGGGCCTTGTTCTATTTCAGTGGCACAATCCTTTTTTCCGTCCCCCGCAGTCGGAAAGTAGCTTAGATGCGCATTTGAAATCACAAAGCAGAGCCGCAGTGTGGCCGCCGTGTAGCCATGTAGCCGTGTAGCCGCCATGTAGCCGTGTGTAGCCGCCATGTAGCCGCCGGGTAGCCGTATGTAGCCGTGTGTAGCCGGCGTGTAGCCATGTAGCCGCATGTAGCCGCCGTGTAGCTGTGTGTAGCCGCCGTGTAGCTGTGTGTAGCTGTGTGTAGCCATGTAGCCGCCGTGTAGCTGTGTGTAGCTGTGTGTAGCCACGTAGCCGCATGTAGCCGTGTGTAGCCGCCGTGTAGCCATGTAGCCGCTGTGCAGCCACCGTGTAGCCACATGTAGCCCCATGTAGCCGTGTAGCCGCCGTGTAGCCATGTAGCCGCTGTGCAGCCGCCGTGTAGCCGCATGTAGCCCCATGTAGCCGTGTAGCCGCCGTGTAGCCGCATGTAGCCCCGTGTAGCTGTGTGTAGCTGTGTGTAGCCACGTAGCCGCATGTAGCCGTGTGTAGCCGCCGTGTAGCCATGTAGCCGCTGTGCAGCCGCCGTGTAGCCACATGTAGCCCCATGTAGCCGTGTAGCCGCCGTGTAGCCATGTAGCCGCTGTGCAGCCGCCGTGTAGCCGCATGTAGCCCCATGTAGCCGTGTAGCCGCCGTGTAGCCGCATGTAGCCCCGTGTAGCCGCCGTGTAGCCGCATGTAGCCCCATGTAGCCATGTAGCCCCGTGTAGCCATGTAGCCCCGTGTAGCCGCTGTGCAGCCGCCGTTTAGCCGCATGTAGCCCCATGTAGCCGTCTAGCCGCCGTGTAGCCGCATGTAGCCCCGTGTAGCTGCCGTGTAGCCATGTAGCCGCTGTGCAGCCGCCGTGTAGCCCCGTGTAGCCGTGTAGCCGCTGTGCAGCCACCGTGTAGCCGCATGTAGCCCCATGTAGCCATGTAGCCGCCGTGTAGCCATGTAGCCGCTGTGCAGCCGCCGTGTAGCCGCATGTAGCCCCATGTAGCCGTGTAGCCGCCGTGTAGCCGCATGTAGCCCCATGTAGCCATGTAGCCGCCGTGTAGCCGTGTAGCCGCATGTAGCCCCGTGTAGCCGCTGTGCAGCCGCCGTTTAGCCGCATGTAGCCCCATGTAGCCGTCTAGCCGCCGTGTAGCCGCATGTAGCCCCGTGTAGCTGCCGTGTAGCCATGTAGCCGCTGTGCAGCCGCCGTGTAGCCCCGTGTAGCCGCTGTGCAGCCACCGTGTAGCCGCATGTAGCCCCATGTAGCCGTGTAGCCGCATGTAGCCCCGTGTAGCCGTGTAGCCGCTGTGCAGCCGCCGTGTAGCCCTGTGTAGCCGCTGTGCAGCCACCGTGTAGCCGCATGTAGCCCCATGTAGCCGTGTAGCCGCATGTAGCCCCATGTAGCCGTGTAGCCGCCGTGTAGCCGCATGTAGCCCCGTGTGTAGCCGCTGTGCAGCCGCCGTGTAGCCGCATGTAGCCCCGTGTAGCCGCCATGTAGCCGCTGTGCAGCCGCCGTGTAGCCATGTAGCCGTGTGTGCACATTTGTTGAAAAGGGATTTGAGCTTTCAGACCAGTAAAACATCAGTCCTACAATGTCAAGCCATTAACACCACATATTGGCTTTTGTAGGCAATATCATGGAAGACAACGGCTATCTACACTGAGTGGACAAAACATTAGGAACACCTTCCTAATATTGAGTTGCACCTCCCTTTTCCCTCAGAACAGCCTCATTTCTTCAGGGCATGGGATGCTACAAGGTGTTGAAAGGTTTCCACAGGGATGCTGGCCCATGCTGACTCCAATGCTGGATGCTGGCTCGATGTCCTTTGGGTGGTGGACCATTCTTGATACAAACAGAAAACTGTTGAGCGTGAAAAACCCAGCAGTGTTGCAATTCTTGACACACTCAAAGCGGTGCACCAGGTACCTACTACCATACCCTGTTCAAAGGCACTTAAATATTTGTCTTCCCCATTCAGCCTCTGAATGGCACACACACATACGATCCATGTCTCAATTGTCTCCAGGCTTAAACATCCTTCTTTAACCCGTCTCCTCCCCTTCATCTACACTGATTGAAGAGGATTTAACAAGTGACATCAATAAGGGATCATAGCTTTCACCTGGATTCACCTGGTCAGTCTGTCATGGAAAGAGCATGTATTGTGCAGCATTTTCTCCATTGGGTTAGTTGATAGGCCACTCTGATACGACTACATAATGCTCAAATAGCCACAATAGCCTTTTGACCACTGTCTGAAACTGTAACTTAAAGTTGGTCAAGTGTTCACAGTTACACGTGTAATCAGAAGTTGCACAGAATGCTTGCGAAATTAGAGTTTCAGCTCACAACACCTGGGGGAGGGGGGGGTTTGAGCCAACAATGCTAGTCACCCACTCTCCAGTAGAGTAGTCTGGGCAGCAGGCCTCTCAGTATTCCCTAAGAGACACTCAGCCTTCCTGGGAGCCAACAAATAGGGACAGACACTCTGCCCCCTCATTCACCCCCCAAGGGCTTTAATTTCCTCTCTGTTATTTTCCTCCCATCTGATGAGAAAAACATCTCCCTGGGGCTCCACCGTGGGCTGTGTTGTTAGAGCCATGTGAAAAGGCTGGCGCTGTGTGCTAGCTCCCATTCTCTGTTCATTCTATGTCCCTCTCTAATTGGGTGTTGAGAGAGTTGAGTGTGAAGAAGGAGCTTCATCAACCTCTCCACTTTACTGTGGTGAACCACGTCATGTTGAGAATCACCTCCATCTCATGTCCACAGTTTTGGCCCCAACCAGATTCTCTGGCAGGCTATTCCAGAGGCTGGGGGGATAGTAAGTAAAAAAGGATGTCTGGCGTGTTTAGGGCAGCACAGTCGTGGATTGATTTAAAAACCAATAGAAGAATCTTAAAATGATTTCTAAAACTCACAGGCAGCCAGTGCAGAGACCTTAAAACCGGTGTGATGTGTGCTCTCTTCCTGGTCTTGGTCAGTACCCGTGCTGCAGCATTCTGTATGTTTTACAGTACAGAGACCTTAAAACCGGTGTGATGTGTGCTCTCTGTCTGGTCTTGGTCAGTACCCGTGCTGCAGCATTCTGTATGTTTTACAGTGCAGAGACCTTAAAACCGGTGTGATGTGTGCTCTCTTCCTGGTCTTGGTCAGTACCCGTACTGCAGCATTCTGTATGTTTTACAGTACAGAGACCTTAAAACCGGTGTGATGTGTGCTCTCTGTCTGGTCTTGGTCAGTACCCGTGCTGCAGCATTCTGTATGTTTTACAGTACAGAGACCTTAAAACCGGTGTGATGTGTGCTCTCTGTCTGGTCTTGGTCAGTACCCGTGCTGCAGCATTCTGTATGTTTTACAGTACAGAGACCTTAAAACCGGTGTGATGTGTGCTCTCTGTCTGGTCTTGGTCAGTACCCGTGCTGCAGCATTCTGTATGTTTTACAGTACAGAGACCTTAAAACCGGTGTGATGTGTGCTCTCTGTCTGGTCTTGGTCAGTACCCGTGCTGCAGCATTCTGTATGTTTTGCAGTTGTCTTTCTTGGGTAGATCAGACAGGAGAGCATTATTAACAGTAGTCAAGCCTGCTTGTAATAAAAGCATGGATGAGTCTCTCTGTATCAGCCTGAGAGAGAAATGTCCACACCGTGGCAATGTTCCTCAGATGTTAAGAAAAGCTATTTTGGTCACATTCCTAATGTGTGATATGACATTTTAGTTCAGAATCTAAAATGTGGTGACACAGAAATGTAGTTGTTAATCATCAGCGTAGCAATGAAAATCAATGCTGTGCTTTCTGATAACGCTGCCAAGGGGGTAACATATATACCGAACCGTAACAGACCCAAAATCAAACCATGTGGAACCATGTGATATCTATTTTCTCTTGAGTTATGCACACCAAGGGTGACAAAAGAACTCTGGACCGGTTAAATAGGTCCTAAACCCATTTAGAACTGGACCTTGAGAGACCAACCCACCTCTCCAGTCTATCCAGAAGGACATCATAGTCAACAGTGTCGAATGCAGCACTTATACTGAACATTAAATATAAACTTATACTGAACATTAAATATAAACTTATACTGAACATTAAATATAAACTTATACTGAACATTAACTATAAACTTGTTACAGTTTTCTTCCGTCGAAAGAGAGTCGGACCAAAATGCAGCGTGGTTAATACGATACATGTTTAATGACGAAATAAACACGACAATACAAAAACAAGAAACGGAACGTGAAAACCTATACAGCCTATCTGGTGACAACTAACACAGAGACAGGAACAATCACCCACCAAACACTCACAGAATATGGCTGCCTAAATATGGTTCCCAATCAGAGACAACGAGAATCACCTGCCTCTGATTGAGAACCGCCTCAGGCAACCATAGACTTTGCTAGAACACCCCACTAAGCTACAATCCCAAAACCTATGAAAAACCCCCCATACATAAACACAACACAAAATAAACCCATGTCACACCCTGGCCTGACCAAATAAATATATAAACACAAAATACTAAGACCAGGGCGTGACAATACTGAACATTAAATATAAATTTATACTGAACATTAAATATAAACTTATACTCAACATTAAATATAAACTTATACTGAACATTAAATATAAACTTATACTGAACATTAAATATAAATGCAACGTGTGAAGTGTTGGTCCCACGTTTCATGAGTTGAAATAAAAGATCACAGAAATGTTCCATATGCCTGTTCTCTGATTATCATTACAATGTTAAGATATACTGAACAAATATATAAACGCAACATGGAAAGTGTTGGTCCCATGTTTCACCAGCTGAAATAAAAGATCCCCGAAAATGTCCATACGCCACTCTAAAATGTGCAGTTTTGTCACACAACACAATACCACAGATGTCTAAAGTTTTGAGGGAGCAATTGGCATGCTGACTGGTGGAATGTCCACCATAGCTGTTGTCAGAGAATGTAATGTTAATTTCTCTACCATAAGCCACCTCCAACGTTGTTTTAGAGAATTTGTCAGTGCATCCCAACCGGCCTCACAATCGCAGACCAAGTGTAACCACGCCAGCCCAGGACCTCCACATCCATATTCTTCACCTGCAGGTTCATCTGAGGTGGTGCTGAGGAGTATTTCTGTCTGTAATAAAGCCCTTTTGTGGGGAAAACCCATATCAATTGGCTGGGCTTTGGCTCCCCACTGGGTGGGCCTATGCCCTCCCAGGCCCACCCATGGCTGCGCCACTTCCCAGTCAAGTGAAATACATAGATTAAGGCCTAATGAATTTATTTCAGTTGACTGATATGAACTGTAACTCAATCAAATCAGAGAAATTGTTGCATGTTGCGTTTATATTTTTGTTCAGTATAAATCCAAGAGTACAAGGGTAGAAAGCTGTTAGGCATCTGTGTTGGCTCTAGAATAATTTACCACACTAACTAAGGCTTGTCTCTGTGCTGTAGTGGGCACGAAAACCAAACTGGAATTTTACTACAGTTGGTACTTAGAAAATCATTTAGCTGTTTAAAATCCAATTTCTCCAGAATTGTACTTAAGGATAGATGGTTGTAGATTGGCTGAAAATTGCTAAGAGCTGAAGAATCTATAATAAATTTCTTCAGAAGGGGTTTTACCATAGAAGTTTTTAGTGCAGTGGGGAAGGTGCTGGTGAACAGTGAGTGATTAACACTTTTCAGATATGCAATTAAAAAACAGTTTTGAAGAAGGTTGTGGGGATAGGATCGAGAAGGCATGTAGAAAGCTTAAGTTGTGATATCACTTTCCCTAGCATGTCTGTGTCCACTAGGGAAACTAAATTCATAGTGCCTTTGTGTGGTAGGCTAGGACACACATCATCAAACTTCTCATCAGGTCTTGCTTGACTGATACCCAGCCTAGTGTTTGTTATCTTATCTCTGAAATATGCTGCAAACTCATCCAATTTAGATGTGGAGGAAAGTTCACATATGTTTGTGGAGAGTAGGATTTATCAGGCCATCAATGGTTGAGAAGAGCACTCTCAAATGATTCTGATTATTAGTGATCAAGTTAGAGAAATGAGCCCTTCTGGCATGTTCTATTGTCTTGTTATATATGTCAAGTTGCTCTCTCAGTATATCATAATGGACCTGCAACTTCATCCACTTCCACTCTGCCTTTCTGTAATTTCTCTTCAAACAGATTCGTTTCCTCACTCATCCAAAGGGGTTCTCTGTTTGCATGTGTCCTTTTTCAACTTTACTGCAGCTAGGCCATCAATAGTTGCCCTTCATTTACTATTAAAGTTAACAACTAAATCATCACAAGAGGGAGGCAGAATAGATTGATGGTGTATTCTTCAAACACACTTAATAATGCGTACAGTATTACCCTGCGCTATGAGCACCAAGGTAGTAAAAAACACACAGCGGCGATCAGATAAAGCAACATCAACAATAGAGGAAATGTCAATAGAAAACCCCTTGGTAATAACCAGGTCCAGTAAAAAGCCCCTTGGTAATAACCAGGTCCAGTAAAAAGCCTCTTGGTAATAACCAGGTCCAGTAGAAAACCCCTTGGTAATAACCAGGTCCAGTAAAAATCCTCTTGGTAATAACCAGGTCCAGTAGAAAACCCCTTGGTAATAACCAGGTCCAGTAGAAAGCCCCTTGGTAATAACCAGGTCCAGTAGAAAGCCCCTTGGTAATAACCAGGTCCAGTAGAAAGCCCCTTGGTAATAACCAGGTCCAGTCGAAAGCCCCTTGGTAATAACCAGGTCCAGTAAAAATCCTCTTGGTAATAACCAGGTCCAGCAGAAAGCCCCTTGGTAATAACCAGGTCCAGTAGAAAGCCCCTTGGTAATAAGCAGGTCCAGAGTATGGTCACGGTTATGGGTGGGCCCAGTAGAAAGCCCCTTGGTAATAACCATGTCCAGAGTATGGCTGTGGTTATGGATGGGCCCAGTAATATGTTGGATAAAGTCCATAGAGCTCAAGAGATTCATAAATTCAGTGGCCTTGAAGTCAGTCTCTTTGCCAGCATGAATATTAAAATCGCACAACACGATTTTATTATAGTTCTCAAGGACAATAGATAATGGTTCAGAGAAATCGGTAAAGAAAGTGGGTCAGTGTTTTGGTGGCCTATACAGGGTTATGGCCAGTACTGGTGGCTGACATTTAAACAGTATAACACGATGCATTGGTGGCTGACATTTAATCAGTATAGCATGATGCTCAAAAGACCCATTCTCCAAAACCAAATGTCCTTACAGCTGAGAGCATTAGTAAAAATAGAGGCTTTTCCCCCAACCTTTCCCCTTTTCTGATAGAGTATGAAAAGCTGTAGTCTGGGGGGACTTGATAAAGAGCAGTACTACAGTTTGAAGACAGCCATGTTTGTTTCAGTGAGAAACACGCAATCAACTTTGCGCTCTGTTGCATTAAATGGTGTGGTTTTTCCCAGGGAAAGATGAGAGAGATGCAGGTGGTATTGATGTCAGTCACCTCCATCTCACTCCTCGTTTACCTGTGATGAACCACGCCATGTTGAGAACCCCACTTCCTCCTCTACACACAAACATCTTCTCAAACCCTGACATGGTTTTGTTTTTATGCTAACTTTTGAGGATAGCTTGGAACAAGGTATTGTATTTGGCTAAGTGGTGGTCTGATTTGTTCATTAGTTCCCCAGGCCTAAAATAGAGCTGTGTAGAGGGGTGAAGTGGCATCCTTAGTATTGTGAAGTGTGTACAGGGTAGCCTAGTGGTTAGAGCGTTGGACTAGTAACCGGAAGGTTGCAAGTTCAAACCCCTGAGCTGACAAGGTACAAATCTGTCGTTCTGCCCCTGAACAGGCAGTTAACCCACTGTTCCTAGGCTGTCATTGAAAATAATAATTTGTTCTTAACTGACTTGCCTGGTTAAATAACGGTAAAAAAACATTTTTAAAGTGTGTACTCGATGTCTTAGTGGTAGTTGGTGTTTTAGAGTTACAGTAGTGTAATGCAACACAAACATTGGCACAGACACACACACACAATAACTTACACATTATGCACACACATGGATTTAGTAGTGTAGATATGTGGTAGTGGTGGAGTAGGGGTCTGAGGGCACACAGTGTGTTGTGAAATCTGTGAATGTTTTGTATAAACTGCCTTAATTTTGCTGGACCCCAGGAAGAGTAACTGCTGCCTTGGCAACAGCTAATTGGGATCCATAATAAATACAAATACAAATGCTAACTCCCATTCGCTAGTATCTCCATTGATCCCTCCTATAGGGATATTCAGCTAGTACACTCCTTCATAACAGTCCCCAGTTCATAGGTTTTTTTCTCTTGTACTTTGTTAAACACAAGACTAACATGTGTAAGGTTTGGTCTGTCTGTATCTGTTTGTGAGTGTCTCTACCTGTTAGCTCGTCTCTCTGTCTAGCTACGTATAGTTGTAAACGCTAACACACAGTTAGCTAGCAGTGCACATTAGCATTTCTACTCCATGTTAAGTAGGCTGCTATTTCTGCTGCAGCATTCTCCATAGGAATATTAATGGACTTGGCCTTTCAACTGCATCTGCCCAGCCGTAGGTAGGAATACTTATAGATGGGCCGTACCAGAGGAGCTGCGTGCTCATCCCTCTTGGGATGCTAATGACCGTGGTGCTCCTCATCAGGAACGGCAGCCATGTTGTTAAGCTGGCTTAAAGTAAAAGGTTAATACACTTTAATGAGATTTTTGTCTGTTCAGTAAAAAAAAACTTAAATGTTCATCCATTCGAACGAAAGTGTCTGATTATTAAATACAGTTTATAGATTCACGTTTCTCATCGCCTCTCTCAGAGAGAGGACTGCTCCTTTTGACCTTGGAGATGGTAATTCATTAAATACCATGGGTGAGTTATGTAGATTTACAGTCCAATACCTCCCCACAGCCTGGTCCCATTCCTCTGGTCTCCTGTACAGACTACCCTACACCACTGAGACAGATGTCCCAGCCACATTCATTATGTCCTCTTCATTCACCTAGCCTGGGAGAATATTACATCTTCTGAGGGTGTATATCATTGACTGCAGTCGTCAATGATATACTGTAAAGCATCTCTCCTGTTGATCTCACTCCCTGTGTCTTGTAATCTCATCAGCTTCCCCTAATCAAATTCTCTCATGAGGCAGCACTACACCCCGGGCCAGCCTCCAGAGGCAAATCAACCACCGCAAATTAATCGGCTGTGAACTTATTCTCTTTTATTGAATACTCTTTGCTGGGAATGGATATTGAAGAAAACAATTTATCGCACACCAAACCCCTCCTTTGTGATGCTAGGGTATAAAGCTTGTTATGATGAAATGCAATCCCCCTGCCATGTAATCAATAGTGTTTTTTATAGCGCTTTATAGCGCTTATTGTGTCCTGCAACGTCAGACTAAAGATATAAAGTTGGTGAGCTGGTGCAAGTTACTCTGTCACTAAATCCCAATTACTGACCTCTTCTCTGGTCCCATCCACCCCTCCTCTCTTTTCCTCCCTCCCCCTTCTCTCCCTCCCTCCCTCCCCCTTCTCTCCCTCTCTCCCTCCATCCTTCCTTCCCTCCCCTCTCCCTCCCTCCCCCTCCATCTCTCTCCCTCCCCCTCCTCTCCCTCCCCTCCATCCTTCCCTCCCTCCCCCTTCTCTCCTCCCTCCCCCCCTCCATCCCTCCCTCCATCCTTCCCTCCCTACCCCCTCCCTCCCTCCCTCCCTACCCCTTCTCTCCCTCCCTCCTCCCTCCATCCCTCTCTCCCTACCCCTTCTCTTTCCCCCTCCCCTTCCTCTCCTCCCTCCCTGCCTCTCCCCCTCCTCCCCCTCCCTCCCCCCCCCCTCCCTCCCTCCCTCTCCCCCATCCCTCCCTATCCTCCCCACCTCCTCTCTCTTTCTCAGATGGTTGTCCGGGTCAGTGTAACAGGAATGGTCAATGCAGCCTGGGTCAGAACAGCTGGCACTGTGATTGCCACACTGGCTGGAGAGGACCTGGCTGCAGTGTTGCCATGGAGATCTCCTGTGCGGACAACAAGGACAACGAAGGAGGTGAGTGGTGAAGGTTCACAGGAGGAAGGCTGAGGAATGCTGTGTCCACTTAGAAAAGAAAAATGAAGATAGGACATTCCTATGCATGACTCATGATTTGATTTGGAATCAACAGTACTTACAGTATTTGTGAAACTATACTGCTGACGAGGGGAAAATATATATTTATTTCCTCTAAATATCCACTTGTAAGGCACAGCAGCATCTCTCAGGTATGGCAATTGACAAGCTCTTTGATTCTCCCGGGCTAGCAGCAGTCAGCCAGACGCCTGCCTGGGTTCCTCCTAGACGTTTCCTCCCAGTGAGTTGCTCCAGGATCAGAGAGGTGTGATTGTGAGTCTGGTGTTATCAGGCCTGAATGGCCCAATTATGGAATCCTTCTGTCTGTGTGAGCTAGCGTTGAGCAGGCGGGGGAGAGAGGAGAAGCTGGTTGAATCGATGCCGTCTTCACCTCCTCCTCCCCAGAGTGCATTGGGGATCAGTGACCTGGAGTTTGCGGAGATGGATGTCCATATTACCTCCTCATCCCTCCCTGATGGAGGATTAAGTGACCCCCCCCCCTCCTGTGACCATTTGTGAGAGGATCAAAGACACCTCGGAGATGCAGTCAGCTCCTCTCCAAGCAGCAGCTCCTCCCCAAGCAGCCAGCTCCTCTCCAAGCAGCCAGCTCCTCTCCAAGCAGCCAGCCAGCCCCATTCAATCTGTCAGTGCAGTGTTATCTAACATGAAAATGATACCCGTGACTATTTTTCCTTGCTTAGCGGCTAAGTAGTGTGCCGAGGCCAGAGCTATGTTGATCTTATAGAGGGCTTTCTCTGTGGCATGTCAGGCAATTGAGTCCGCATGCTATGCCTCCAGGTATCTCAATGCAGCCCCTGGAGGGCTTTCATCTTTAATCTCTCTGGTCTGAGCAATAGGGTAATATGCTCCGAGGACGATAGGGGGTTTTAACAGTCTTACAGCCAGTCCATTTCAATGTGTGGCTGGATGCCTGGCAGACTGGCTGTTGAGGTTCATCAAAAAAAATCCTCCTTCTTCATTGGAGATGTTGTCATACTTCCTACTCACTGCCTTAATCTGTCTGTCGTGTGTTTATCAGTCTCCCTCCCTCTCTGTTTGTCTCTGTCTGTTTTATTTCACCAAATAAAAGCTGAAAGATCAGACAGAAAAAGTTTACAAAGTCTGAAAGTAGTTTGCATAGTTGAAAGTGTTTGTTTTGACAGTTCTGAATTAACACGCTTGCTTGTGTTAGTATGCAGAGAGAGAGAGAGAGAGAGAGGATTCGCCCTCAGGGTTGTGAGTGATGTCCTGTTTGACTTTGATGTCAGTGTCATTGGTTTTGATTAAAAGTACGATAGGCAGGCACTGGGCTGGGGAGAAGGGTGCAGATCACCATTTCTGAAGGAGAACTTCCTTTGTAGGCTCCTGTGTGGCGCAGCGATCTAAGGCACTGCATCTCAGTGCTAGAGGTGTCACTACAGACCCTGGTTTGATTCCAGGCTGTATCACAACCGGCCGTGATTGGGAGTCCCATAGGGCAGCGCACAATTGGCCCAGCATCGTCCGGGTTTGGCCGGGGGTAGGCCGTCATTGTAAATAAGAATTTGTTCTTTAACTAACTTGCTTAGTTACATAAAGGTTAAGTAAATAAAAATGTTTGTTTTTTAAATTGAGAATGAGACAAAAATACCACACACATCCTAATGAATATATAACATTAGTTGAAGAGAAATAAATGAACCTGTGAAAAGAATGGAAAGGGAGTAAACATGTGAATATATGTTGTGTTGACACAGTATAGAGGGTACACAAGATGGTAAACCTGCATGTTTTCAAATGTTCTTTGTTGCACTGTTTTCTGCTTGACAACGATCTTGTTTTATTCTGCCCAACAACAAAAGGAAAAATGACAAATCAACAACAACAAAAATGCCATTGAATCATTATTTATTTGCAGCGGTGTCTGTCTGTCCAGGTTATTTTATCATGTGCTTCCCCCTTACAGACGGACTGACAGACTGCATGGATCCCGACTGCTGCGCTCAGAGTCTGTGTCTGACCAATCCACTGTGCCTGGGAGCAAGGGATCCACTGCAGATCATCCAGCAGAGCCAATCACCTTCGCTGAAAGTCAGATCATTCTACGACAGAGTCAAGTTACTGGTGGGGAGGGATGGCACCCACATCATCCCTGGAAACAACCCCTTCAACTCAAGGTAGTGTACCCATCTATCAATTCTACTTACTTCGGGATGTAATCAACTGTTTATACAGTAAACATCAGCATAAGGTCAGAATATTCTACAGTAATTACCACTGACTTTCACAGTCACACAGTCACACAGGCAGACAGTCACACAGTCACACAGTCTGACAGTCACACAGTATCACAGTCACACAGTCACAGTCACACAGTCACAGTCACACAGTCTCACAGTCACACAGTCACACAGACAGACAGTCACACAATCACACAGTATCACAGTCACACAGTATCACAGTCACACAGTCTCACAGTCACACAGTCAGACAGTCACACAGTATCACAGTCACAGTCACACAGTCACACAGTATCACAGTCACACAGTATCACAGTCAGACAGTCACAGTCTCACAGTCACACAGTATCACAGTCACACAGTATCACAGTCACACAGTCACACAGTATCACAGTCAGACAGTCACACAGTCTCACAGTCACACAGTATCACAGTCACACAGTATCACAGTATCACAGTCACACAGTCACAGTCACAGTATCACAGTCACACAGTATCACAGTCACACATTATCACAGTCACACAGTCACAGTCACACAGTATCACAGTCTCACAGTCACACAGTATCACAGTCACACAGTCACAGTCACACAGTATCACAGTCACACATTATCACAGTCACACAGTCACAGTCACACAATATCACAGTCACACAGTCACACAGTCACGGTCACACAGTATCACAGTCTCACAGTCACACAGTCACAGTCTCACAGTCACACAGTCTCACAGTCACACAGTATCACAGTCACACAGTCACTGTCACACAGTATCACAGTCACACATTATCACAGTCCCACAGTCACACAGTCACAGTCACACAGTATCACAGTCTCACAGTCACACAGTATCACAGTATCACAGTCACACAGTCACACAGTATCACAGTCACACAGTCACACAGGCAGACAGTCACACAGTCACACAGTCTGACAGTCACACAGTATCACAGTCACACAGTCACAGTCACACAGTCACAGTCACACAGTCTCACAGTCACACAGTCACACAGACAGACAGTCACACAATCACACAGTATCACAGTCACACAGTATCACAGTCACACAGTCTCACAGTCACACAGTCAGACAGTCACACAGTATCACAGTCACACAGTCACACAGTATCACAGTCACACAGTATCACAGTCAGACAGTCACACAGTCTCACAGTCACACAGTATCACAGTCACACAGTCACACAGTATCACAGTCAGACAGTCACACAGTCTCACAGTCACACAGTATCACAGTCACACAGTCACACAGTATCACAGTCACACAGTCACAGTCACACAGTATCACAGTCACACAGTATCACAGTCACACATTATCACAGTCACACAGTCACAGTCACACAGTATCACAGTCTCACAGTCACACAGTATCACAGTCACACAGTCACAGTCACACAGTATCACAGTCACACATTATCACAGTCACACAGTCACAGTCACACAGTATCACAGTCACGGTCACAGTATCACAGTCTCACAGTCACACAGTCACAGTCTCACAGTCACACAGTCTCACAGTCACACAGTATCACAGTCACACAGTCACTGTCACACAGTATCACAGTCACACAGTATCACAGTCACACATTATCACAGTCACACAGTCACACAGTCACAGTCACACAGTATCACAGTCTCACAGTCACACAGTATCACAGTCTCACAGTCACACAGTATCACAGTCACACAGTATCACAGTCACACAGTCACACAGTATCACAGTCACACAGTCACACAGTATCACAGTCACACAGTATCACAGTCACACAGTCACACATTCACAGTCACACAGTCACAGTCACACAGTATCACAGTCTCACAGTCACACAGTCACAGTCTCACAGTCACAGTCAGTCACACAGTCACACAGTCACACAGTCTCACAGTCACACAGTCACAGTCACACAGTCATCACAGTCACACAGTCACACAGTCACAGTCACACAGTATCACAGTCACACAGTCTCACAGTATCACAGTCACACAGTCACAGTCACACAGTATCACAGTCACACAGTCACACAGTCACACAGTCACACAGTCACAGTCACACAGTATCACAGTCACACAGTCACAGTCACACAGTCACAGTCAGACAGTCACACAGTATCACAGTCACACAGTCACACAGTATCACAGTCACACAGTCACAGTCACACAGTCACAGTCAGACAGTCACACAGTATCACAGTCACACAGTCTCACAGTATCACAGTCACACAGTCACAGTCACACAGTATCACAGTCACACAGTCACACAGTCTCAAAGTCACACAGTATCACAGTCACACAGTATTACAGTCTCACAGTATCACAGTCACACAGTATCACAGTCACAGTCACACAGTCACAGTCACACAGTATCACAGTCACAGTCACACAGTCACAGTCACACAGTATCACAGTCTCACAGTCACACAGTCACAGTCTCACAGTCACACAGTCACACAGTCTCACAGTCACACAGTCTCACAGTCACACAGTCACAGTCACACAGTATCACAGTCACACAGTATCACAGTCACAGTCACACAGTCACAGTCACACAGTATCACAGTCTCACAGTCACACAGTCACAGTCTCACAGTCACACAGTCACACAGTCTCACAGTCACACAGTCACACAGTCACACAGTCACAGTCAGACAGTCACACAGTATCACAGTCACACAGTCTCACAGTATCACAGTCACACAGTCACAGTCACACAGTATCACAGTCACACAGTCACACAGTCACACAGTATCACAGTCACAGTCACACAGTATCACAGTCACACAGTCACACAGTCACAGTCACACAGTATCACAGTCTCACAGTCACAGTCACACAGTCTCACAGTCACACAGTCTCACAGTCACACAGTATCACAGTCACACAGTCACACAGTCACAGTCTCACAGTCTCACAGTCACACAGTATCACAGTCACACAGTATCACAGTCTCACAGTATCACAGTCACACAGTCACACAGTCACACAGTCACAGTCACACAGTCTCACAGTATCACAGTCTCACAGTATCACAGTCACACAGTATCACAGTCACAGTCACACAGGGCATCCAGAAAGTATTCAGACCTCTTAACTTTTTCTATATTTTGATACGTTACAAAAAAATAATTCCCATCAATCTACACACAATACCTCTTAATGACAAGGTGAAAACAGGTTTTTAGACGTTTTTACAAATGTATTGAAAATAAAAAACAAAAATACTTTATTTACATAAGTGTTCAGACCCTTTGCTATGAGAATCGAAATGGAGCTCAGGTGCATCCTGTTTCCATGTATCATACTTGAGATGTTTCTACATCTTGATTGGAGTCCACCTGTGGTAAATTCAATTGATTGGACATGATTTGGATAGGTACACACCTGTCTATATAAGGTCCCACAGTTGACTGTGCACGTCCTAGCAAAAGCCATGAGGTCAAAGGAATTGTCTGTAGCACTCCGGGTCAGGATTGTGTTGAGGCACAGGTCTGGGGAAGGGTACCAAAAAATGTCTGCAGCATTAAAGGTCCCCAAGAGCACAGTGGCCTCCATCTTTCTTAAATGGAAGAAGTTTGGAACCACCAAGACTCTTTTCCTAGAGCTGGCCGCCCGGCTAAACTGAGCAAACGGGGAGAAGGGCCTTGGTCAGGGAGGTGACCAATAACCCGATGGTCACTCTGACAGAGCTCCAGAGTTCCTCTGTGGAGATGGGAGAACCTTCCAGAAGGACAACCATCTCTGCAGCACTCCACCAATCAGGTCTTTATGGTAGAGTGGCCGGATGGAAGCCACTGGTCAGTAAAAGGCACATGACAGCCCACTTGGAGTTTGCCAGAAGGCATCAAACTTATTCCATGAGAGACAAGATTCTCTGGTCTGATGAAACCAAGGTTGAACTCTTTGGCCTGAATGCAGAGCGTCATGTCTGGAGTAAACCTGTAACCATCCCTACGGTGAAGCATGGTGGTGGCAGCATCATGTCTGGAGTAAACCTGGAACCATCTCTACGGTGAAGCATGGTGGTGGCAGTATCATGCTGTGGGGATGTTTTTCAGAGGCAGGGACTGGGAGACTAGTTAGGATCGAGGGAAAGATGAACAAGAGGATCTGCAGAGAAGAATGGGAGAAACTCCCCAAATACAGATGTGCCAAGCTTGTAGCATCATACCCAAGAAGACTTGAGGCTGTAATTACTGCCGAAGGTGTTTCAACAAAGTACTGAGTAAAAGGTCTGAATTCTTATGTAATGTGATATTTCTGTTTTTGATATTTTCTAAATTTCTAAAAACCTGTTTTTGCTTTGCCTTTATGCAGTACTGTGTGTAGATTGATGAGGGGGAAAAAAACGATTTAATCCATTTTAGAATAAGACTGTAAATGTAACAAAATGTGGAAAAAGTTAAGGGGTCTGAATACTTTCTGAATGCACTGCACTGTACATTAAGAGATTTGATTCATGTGTTGTTACACCATCTTCATACCTTCACCTTGTAGCTATGTCCTCTCTTGCAGCCTGGCAGCGTTGATCAGAGGCCAGGTCGTGACCACGGACGGGACTCCCCTGGTGGGGGTCAACGTGACGTTTGTCAAGTACCCCCACTATGGCTTCACCTTGACTCGTCAGGACGGCACGTAGGTGATTTTTTTGGTGTTTGAATAAGACAACAGATCTTTAGATGTATGAATGGATTTATGTCCCTTAGGTGACTTCAATATCTTTGAGTGATTTGAGGATGGTGAGGATCAACGGGTTTGTAACCCCCTTTGTCCTCTGTCTTTGTTCCTCTCTAGATTTGACCTGGTGGCCAATGGGGGCGTGTCTCTGGCCCTGCTCTTCGAGCGAGCTCCGTTCCTGAGCCAGGAGCGCACGGTGTGGCTACCTTGGAACCGGTTCTATGCCATGGACACGCTGGTGCTGAAGACGGAGGAGAACACCATCCCAGCCTGTGACCTCAGCGGCTACGTCGTCCCCGACCCTGTGGTGGTGGCCTCGCCCCTCTCCTCCTTCTTCAGCTCTCACCCTGCAGAGAGGCACATCATCCCTGAGACTCAGGTAGATACACAGTGCTCTCTCTTCTCTATCTTTCTCGCTCTCTCTAGCTCTCTAGCTCTGTTTCTCTCTCTCACTCTAGCTCTGTTTCTCTCTCTCTAGCTCTCTGTCTCTCTCTCTCTAGTTCTGTTTCTCTCTCTAGCCTCTCTCTCTCTAGCTCTGTTTCTCTCTCTCTAGCTCTCTCTCTCTCTCGCTCTGTTTCTCTCTAGCTCTGTTTCTCTCTTTCTCTCTCTCTCTCTCTCTAGCTCTCTCTGTCTCTATAGCTCTCTTTCTCTCTCTCTAGCTGTCTCTGTCTCTCTAGCTCTGTTTCTCTCTCTCTCTAGCTCTGTTTCTCTCTCTCTCTCTAGCTCTCTCTGTCTCTCTAGCTCTGTTTCTCTCTCTCTCTCTCTCTATCTCTGTTTCTCTCTCTCTCTCTAGCTCTCTCTGTCTCTCTAGCTCTCTTTCTCTCTCTCTCTCTGTCTCTCTAGCTCTGTTTCTCTCACTCTCTCTCTAGCTCTGTTTCTCTCTCTCTCTTTCTCTCTCTCTCTAGCTCTGTTTCTCTCTCTCTCTTTCTCTCTCTTTCTCTCTCTCTTTCTCTCTCTTTCTCTCTTTCGTCCTCTCTCTAGCTCTGTTTCTCTCTCTCTCTAGCTCTGTTTCTCTCTCTAGCTCTATTTCTCTCTCTCTCTAGCTCTATTTCTCTCTCTCTCTAGCTCTATTTCTCTCTCTCTCTAGCTCTGTTTCTCTCTCTCTCTAGCTCTGTTTCTCTCTCTCTAGCTCTGTTTCTCTCTCTCTCTCTCTCTAGCTCTGTATCTCTCTCTAGCTCTGTTTCTCTCTCTCTCTCTCTCTAGCTTTGTTTCTCTCTCTCTCTAGCTCTGTTTCTCTCACACTTTCTTGTCTTCTCTGTCTCACATTTCTCTCTTCCTCTTTCTTGCCTTCTCTGTCTCACATTTCTCTCTCCCTGCTCCTCCTAGGTGGTTCATGAGCAGCTGGAGATCCCGGGCACAGGTCTGAAGCTGTGCTACCTGAGCTCTCGTGCCTCCGGGTACCGCGCCCTGCTGAAGGTGACCATGACCCAGGCCCTGGTGCCTCTCTCCCTGGCCAAGGTGCACCTGATGGTGGCTGTGGAGGGACATCTCTTCCAGAAGTGGTTCCATGCCTCTCCTAACCTGGCCTACACCTACATCTGGGACAAGACAGATGTCTACAGGCAGAGGGTCTATGGTCTGACCCAAGCGTCTGGTGAGTAGCAGCGTGAGATGTTTGGTCCGTTATATTAGATGTAGCCATCTACCCAGACACAGTACCATGTTATCTGTTACTGCAACAGGTTGGCAGAGCTTTCTGACAATCTCTCACTCATTCTAATCAGACATAAGCTTTCTATCCTTCTCTAAATTATCACACTTTTAGTTAAGTTGACACCAGCGCAGTAACAGACTGTGCTACTGTGTAGGTGTGAACAGTTGTCTACCTCGGGGCCCATCCATTCACACATACAGCATGTGATCAGGCTGAGTACGTTTCTCTCTCCACACACACACACACACACACACACACACACACACACACACACACACGTCTCATTAAATGTCACTCGCCTGATTAACATTCCTATTGCAGTAAACTAAACCTTGTCCACGTGCGTGTATCACCTGTGGTTGGTGTGACCATGAAGACATTTAGATCATTCACTGACTGTACGTTCAATTTCTGTGTTACTTTATGAGGCGATGCTAAAGTTTGGGATGGAGAATAAAGTGTTATTCTATTTTTCTACAGTGTCCGTGGGGTTTGAGTACGAGACGTGTCCCAGTCAGATCCTGTGGGAGAAGAGGACAGCGATGCTGCAGGGATATGAGCTGCTGCCCTCCAACTTAGGGGGCTGGTCCCTGGACAAACATCACACCCTCAACATCGCCAGTGGTACGACTCTACAACGTTTTGTTTTCATATGTTATGGATTTGACGTGTTTGATTGAGAGGACAGTGGAGAGTAGACAGGAAAGGAGAGACAGAGTTGGAAAAGGGCAATGTGTTCTTTCACTGACTTGCCTAGTTTTTAAAAAAAAAAAAAATACCTACATCCTTTAAAAGTCAGAACAGGGCCGTTTTGGAAGTTCCCTCACGCCGGGACAGACAGACTACTATCACAGTCAGATCATTCACAACTGTGTGTATTCTTTCCGTTTTTTTTTGTTTTAGTGTTGTGAAATGTTCAAAAGGTGCGGTCACTGAAACCAGACCACTTATTTGAGCGCATGAATGAATGTTTAACATCCAAGTGGCCTTGTCTCATCTCATCTCTATATCAGTGCAGTGCCACTGCTAATCTCCTCCGACAACACCAGTGTTTCACCTCCGTGTTTGACAGGATTAGGCGTGCCCTGAATACCAATCGAATGCTCCTGTGTGTAGGCAATGACAAGCAGGGAGTCAATGACGACAGCTGGTCTTACTGGGGTTCGACGCATAATAACATTACAGACAAGAGACTTCACAATTTACATACGTTTAAAAGTGTGTGTGTGAGTGTGTGTGTGTGTGTGTGTGTGTGTGTGTGTGTGTGTGTGTGAGTGTGTGTGTGTGTGTGTGAGTGTGAGTGTGTGTGAGTGTGTGTGAGTGTGAGTGTGTGTGATGTGTGTGTGAGTGTGAGTGTGTGTGTGTGTGAGTGTGTGTGTGTGTGTGTGTGTGTGTGTGTGTGTGTGTGAGTGTGTGTGTGTGAGTGTGTGTGTGTGTGTGTGTGTGTGTGTGTGTGTGTGTGTGTGTGTGTGTGAGTGTGTGTGAGTGTGTGAGTGTGTGTGTGAGTGTGTGTGAGTGTGTGTGAGTGAGTGTGTGTGTGAGTGTGTGAGTGACTGTGTGTGTGAGTGTGTGAGTGTGAGTGTGTGTGTGTCCAGAAGTCCCCACAAGAATAGTAAACAAAACAAAAAAATGTGACCAACTGAGGATCATTTTGGGTTGGCAGGGTAGCCTAGTGGTTAGAGTGTAGAGGCGGCAGGGTAGCCTAGTGGTTAGAGTGTAGAGGTGGCAGGGTGGCCTAGTGGTTAGAGTGTAGAGGTGACAGGGTAGCCTAGTGGTTAGAGTGTAGAGGTGGCAGGGTAGCCTAGTGGTTAGAGTGTAGAGGTGGCAGGGTAGCCTAGAGTGTAGAGGTGGCAGGGTAGCCTAGTGGTTAGAGTGTAGAGGTGGCAGGGTAGCCTAGTGGTTAGTTAGTGTAGAGGTGGCAGGGTAGCCTAGTGGTTAGAGTGTAGAGGTGGCAGGGTAGCCTAGTAGTTAGAGCGTAGAGGTGGCAGGGTAGCCTAGTGGTTAGAGTGTAGAGGGAGTAGGTAGCCTAGTGGTTAGAGCGTAGAGGTGGCAGGGTAGCCTAGTGGTTAGAGTGTAGAGGTGGCAGGGTAGCCTAGTGGTTAGAGTGTAGAGGTGGCAGGGTAGCCTAGTGGTTAGAGTGTAGAGGTGACAGGGTAGCCTAGTGGTTAGAGTGTAGAGGTGGCAGGGTAGCCTAGTGGTTAGAGTGTAGAGGTGGCAGGGTAGCCTAGTGGTTAGAGTGTAGAGGTGGCAGGGTAGCCTAGTGGTTAGAGCGTAGAGGTGGCAGGGTAGCCTAGTGGTTAGAGTGTAGAGGTGGCAGGGTAGCCTAGTGGTTAGAGTGTAGAGGTGGCAGGGTAGCCTAGTGGTTAGAGTGTAGAGGGGGCAGGGTAGCCTAGTGGTTAGAGTGTAGAGGTGGCAGGGTAGCCTAGTGGTTAGAGTGTAGAGGTGGCAGGTAGCCTAGTGGTTAGAGTGTAGAGGTGGCAGGGTGGCCTAGTGGTTAGAGTGTAGAGGTGGCAGGGTGGCCTAGTGGTTAGAGTGTAGAGGTGGCAGGGTAGCCTAGTGGTTAGAGCGTTGGACTAGTAACCGGAAGGTTGCAAGTTCAAACCCCCGAGCTGACAAGGTACAAATCTGTCATTTTGCCCCTAAACAGGCAAGTTAACCCACTGTTCCTAGGCCGTCATTGTAAATAAGAATTTGTTCTTAAATGACTTGCCTAGTTAAATAAAGGTACAATTTTTTTAAAATTGTTTGTCTCCACAAGGTCAAATGCTATTTCTATTGTGTTTAGAATTTGGGTTAGTTTTCGGGTTAGGTTTTCGGGTTAGTGTACCATTTAGGGCTAGGGAAAATAGGATTGGGACTGAATTGTGTTTCCCCACACAAGGTTAGATACACATGCAGTGCCATCAGAAATGATTCACACCCCTTGGCTTTTCCCCCATTTTGTTGCTAAAAAAAAGTCTGATTCAAATGGATGTAATTGTCATTTCTGGTCGACGATCTACACGAGGTACTCTGTCATGTCAAAGTGGAGAAAAAGAAATGTGAACATTTTATTTTATTATTTTAAAATATGAAAAATAAAACATTAGACAACTATTCAACGCCCTCCCCACCCTGAAGCTCACCTTGTTTCTATAGCAACACTTTGAACAGTATTGGATTACAGATTGAATTACTTTGTTTTATTTTTGGGAAAGTCTAAAATGATAAGTAAGTTCATATTAAGATGGAGGTTGATTTTTTTTTAAAAAGGTGTCTTTGTTCCCTTGCTGTATTTTTAGGATCTAAAAGGAAAGCGTTTTGAATCCGAACTGTTTGCCTCTACTGTTTCAGGGATCTTACACAAAGGCAGTGGGGAGAATGTGTTTGTCTCAGAGCAGCAGCCTCCAGTCATCAACAGCATCATGGGTAACGGGCGCAGGCGCAGTATCTCCTGTCCCAGCTGCAGTGGTCTGGCCGAGGGCAACAAGCTGCTGGCCCCCGTGGCGCTGGCCTGTGGGGGGGACGGCAGCCTGTACGTGGGAGACCTCAACTTCATTCGCCGGGTCTATCCCACCCTCAACACCACGGCTGTGTTGGAGCTCAGGTAAGGTATCAACATACAGAGGGTGTCAGTGGAGGAGGGTGTCAACGTACAGAGGGTGTCAGTTGAGGAGGGTGTCAGTGGAGGAGGGTATCAACGTACAGAGGGTGTCAGTGGAGGAGGGTGTCAGTGGAGGAGGGTATCAGTGTACAGAGGGTGTCAGTGGAGGAGGGTGTCAGTGGAGGAGGGTATCAACGTACAGAGGGTGTCAGTGGAGGAGGGTGTCAACGTACAGAGGGTGTCAGAGGAGGAGGGTATCAATGTACAGAGGGTGTCAGAGGAGGAGGGTGTCAGAGGAGGAGGGTGTCAGTGGAGGAGGGTGCCAGTGGAGGAGGGTGCCAACGTACAGAGGGTGTCAGTGGAGGAGGGTGCCAACGTACAGAGGGTGTCAGTGGAGGAGGGTGTCAGTGGAGGAGGGTGTCAGTGGAGGAGGGTGCCAGTGGAGGAGGGTGCCAGTGGGGGAGGGTGCCAGTGGAGGAGGGTGTCAGTGGAGGAGGGTGTCAGTGGAGGAGGGTACCAGTAGAGGAGGGTGTCAGTGGAGGAGGGTGTCAGTGGAGGAGGGTGTCAGTAGAGGAGGGTGTCAGTAGAGGAGGGTGTCAGTAGAGGAGGGGTTAAGTAGGATGATGGGTGGAAACTAACAAGGTTTGTTTCTTTGTTTTGTTTTCAGAAATAAAGACTTGAGGCACGGGTAAGTTATGCGTCGTCCAGCAGCTTGTTGACATTGCCTGACATACAGCTGTAGAAAGCGATAGTTGTCTTCCTGTATGTTGGGGCGCCTTTGGAATGTTCTCCCAATCTCTGTTTTAGTCCTGTGAGGGATTATCTGTCCTCTTGAAATTGATTTTAGTTGCTAGAGGTTATTATTATTACCATCTAAAATATATATATTTTTATTTTACCTTTATTTAACTTGTCAAGTCAGTTAAAGAACAAATTCTTATTTTCAATGACGGCCTAGGAACAGTGGGTTAACTGCCTTGTTCAGGGGCAGAAATATTCTCTCATATAATTTCTCCGTAGGAACAACCCAACACACAAGTACTACCTAGCGGTGGACCCAATGTCTGGGGCGGTCTTCCTCTCAGACACCAACTCTCGGCAGATATACCGCGTGCGCTCACTGACCAGCGGGCGGCAGTTGTTGGACAATGCCCAGGTGGTGGCTGGGACCGGCGAGCAGTGTGTCCCCTTCGACGAGGCTCGCTGTGGGGACGGGGGCAAGGCCATGGAGGCCGCACTCATGAACCCCAGGGGTGAGTACCAGGAGCAGGGGCTATCAACCAGGACTGGGGAGGTGACTGTGCCTTGTTACTGAGTACTGTTGCAGGGCTGCTGTGCTCCATACGTTCACTATAAAATCAGTTCCACTCCTCTAATTTCCTTAAGAATTATTTTGCTATAGCTGACTGTCCCTTACAAACTGTCCCTTGCAAACTGTCCCTTACAAACTGTCCCTTGCAAACTGTCCCTTGCAAACTGTCCCTTGCAAACTGTCCCTTGCAAACTGTCCCTTACAAACTGTCCCTTGCAAACTGTCCCTTGCAAACTGTCCCTTACAAACTGTCCCTTACAAACTGTCCCTTACAAACTGTCCCTTGCAAACTGTCCCTTACAAACTGTCCCTTGCAAACTGTCACTTACAAACTGTCCCTTACAAACTGTCCCAAACTTACAAACTGTCCCTTACAAACTGTCCCTTGCAAACTGTCCAAACTGTCCCTTGCAAACTGTCACTTACAAACTGTCCCTTACAAACTGTCCCTTACAAACTGTCCCTTGCAAACTGTCACTTACAAACTGTCCCTTACAAACTGTCCCTTACAAACTGTCCCTTGCAAACTGTCCCTTGCAAACTGTCCCTTGCAAACTGTCCCCCTTACAAACTGTCCCTTGCAAACTGTCCCTTGCAAACTGTCCCTTGCAAACTGTCCCTTGCAAACTGTCCCTTGCAAACTGTCCCTTGCAAACTGTCCCTTGCAAACTGTCCCTTGCAAACTGTCCCTTGCAAACTGTCCCTTGCAAACTGTCATTTACACATTTATTGTGGGATTTTACACATTTATTGTGGGATTTTACACAGGTTCACCTGCTGTTCATTTGGGGTGTTTAGCTGTCACTCAATATCACAGGAGGTTGGTGGCAGCTTAATTGGGGAGGACGGGCTTGTGGTAATTTGATTTATTTCATTTCACCTTTATTTAACCAGGTAGACTAGTTGAAAACAAGTTCTCATTTGCAACTGCGACCTGGCCAAGATAAAGCATAGCAGTTCGACACATACAGCAACACAGAGTTACACATGGAATAAACAAAACATACAGTCAATAATACAGTAGAACAAAATAAAACAAAGTCTATATACAGTGAGTGCAAATAAGGTCAAATAAGGGAGTTAAGGCAATAAATAGGCCATGGTGGTGAAGTAATTACAATATGGCAATTAAACACTGGAATGGTAGATGTGCAGAAGATGGATGTGCAGGTAATGGCTGGAATGGACTAGGTGAAATGGTATCAAATTCCATTTGCTCTGATCCAGCCATTATTATGAGCCGTCCTCCCTTATTAAGCAGCCTCCACTGATCAATATCTATCTAGTGTAGGCTATCTTCAGGGGGTGGGTGTATGGAAACGACAGGGATTTGTTCAGAGCAGTGACCTGGAAAAGAGACGATGGCACTTCCTGACACCAAACTGCCGGGCGTACTGTTGCACTGTCACCTGGTGTCACAAGAAGGATGAGGAGCTAGCACACCGACATCCTGGTGTCAGTTCCATGTTACAACAGAATACCTGATGAGCTCAACTTTGACTTTGTTTTGACTGTTTGTGTCAGCAGCACCAGAACTAGTTTTCCCATATCAGAATGTTGTGATTTCTAACCCCTGCCCCCCCAGAATGTTGTGATTTGTAACCCTGCCCCCCATGTCAGAATGTTGTGATTTCTATGTCAGAATGTTGTGATTTCTAACCCTGCCCCCATGTCAGAATGTAGTGTTTTCAAACCCTGCCCCCCCAGAATGTTGTGATTTCTAACCCTGCCCCCATGTCAGAATGTTGTGATTTCTAACACTGCCCCCATGTCAGAATGTTGTGATTTCTAACCCTGCCCCCCCCCATGTCAGAATGTTGTGATTTCTGCCCCCCATGTCCCCATGTCAGAATGTTGTGATTTGTAACCCTGCCCCCCATGTCAGAATGTTGTGATTTGTAACCCTGCCCCCCCCCCCATGTCAGAATGTTGTGATTTGTAACCCTGCCCCCCCCCCCATGTCAGAATGTTGTGATTTCTAACCCTGCCCCCCCCCATGTCAGAATGTTGTGATTTCTAACCGTTCCCCCCCCATTTGTTGTGATTTCCCCCCCCCCCATGTCAGAATGTTGTGATTTCTAACCCTGCCCCCCATGTCAGAATGTTGTGATTTCTAACCCTGCCCCCCCCATGTCAGAATGTTGTGATTTCTAACCCTGCCCCCCCCCCCCCCATGTCAGAATGTTGTGATTTCTAACCCTGCCCCCCCCATGTCAGAATGTTGTGATTTCTAACAGAATGTTGTGATTTCTAACCCTGCCCCCATGTCAGAATGTTGTGATTTCTAACCCTGCCCCCCATGTCAGAATGTTGTGATTTCTAACCCTGCCCCCCATGTCAGAATGTTGTGATTTCTAACCCTGCCCCCCCCATGTCAGAATGTTGTGATTTCTATGTCAGAATGTTGTGATTTCTAACCCTGCCCCCCCATGTCAGAATGTTGTGATTTCTAACCCCCATGTCAGAATGTTGTGATTTGTAACCCCCCCCATGCCCCCCCCCCATGTCAGAATGTTGTGATTTCTAACCCTGCCCCCCCAGAATGTTGTGATTTCTATGTCAGAATGTTGTGATTTCTAACCCTGCCCCCCCCCCATGTCAGAATGTTGTGATTTCTAACCCTGCCCCCCCCTAACCCTGCCCCCCCATGTCAGAATGTTGTGATTTCTAACCCTGCCCCCCCAGAATGTTGTGATTTCTATGTCAGAATGTTGTGATTTCTAACCCTGCCCCCCATGTCAGAATGTCAGAATGTGATTTCTAACCCTGCCCCCCCCATGCCCCATGTCAGAATGTTGTGATTTCTAACCCTGCCCCCATGTCAGAATGTTGTGATTTCTAACCCTGCCCCCCATGTCAGAATGTTGTGATTTCCCCATGTCAGAATGTTGTGATTTCTAACCCTGCCCCCATGTCAGAATGTTGTGATTTCTAACCCTGCCCCCATGTCAGAATGCTGTGATTTCTAACCCTGCCCCCCCCATGTCAGAATGCTGTGACTTCTAACCCTGCCCCCATGACAGAATGTTGTGATTTCTAACCCTGCCCCCCCAGAATGTTGTGATTTCTAACCCTGTGTCAGAATGTTGTGATTTCTAACCCTGCCCCCCCCATGTCAGAATGTTGTGATTTCTAACCCTGCCCCCATGTCAGAATGTTGTGATTTCTAACCCTGCCCCCCCTGCCCCCATGTCAGAATGTTGTGATTTCTAACCCTGCCCCCCCCCCCCATGTCAGAATGTTGTGATTTCTAACCCTGCCCCCCAGAATGTTGTGATTTCTAACCCTGCCCCCCATGTCAGAATGTTGTGATTTCTAACCCTGCCCCCCCCATGTGTCAGAATGTTGTGATTTCTAACCCTGCCCCCCCCCCATGTCAGAATGTTGTGATTTCTAACCCTGCCCCCATGTCAGAATGTTGTGATTTCTAACCCTGCCCCCCATGTCAGAATGTTGTGATTTCTAACCCTGCCCCCCAGAATGTTGTGATTTCTAACCCTGCCCCCCCCCCATGTCAGAATGTTGTGATTTCTAACCCTGCCCCCCCCCCCATGTCAGTATGTTGTGATTTCTAACCCTGCCCCCATGTCAGTATGTTGTGATTTCTAACCCTGCCCCCCCCCCCATGTCAGTATGTTGTGATTTCTAACCCTGCCCCCCCCCCTGCCCCCATGTCAGAATGTTGTGATTTCTAACCCTGCCTCCCCCCCCCATGTCAGAATGTTGTGATTTCTAACCCTGCCCCCCCATGTCAGAATGTTGTGATTTCTAACCCTGCCCCCCAGTAATGTTGTGATTTCTAACCCTGCCCCCCCCCCCATGTCAGAATGTTGTGATTTCTAACCCTGCCCCCCCCCATGTCAGAATGTTGTGATTTCTAACCCTGCCCCTCCCCCATGTCAGAATGTTGTGATTTCTAACCCTGCCCCCCCCCATGTCAGAATGTTGTGATTTCTAACCCTGCCCCCCCCATGTCAGAATGTTGTGATTTCTAACCCTGCCCCCCCCATGTCAGAATGTTGTGATTTCTAACCCTGCCCCCCCCATGTCAGAATGTTGTGATTTCTAACCCTGCCCCTCCCCCTCTCTTATGTCTTTCTGTCTGTCAGGGATCGCCGTGGATAAGAACGGTCTCATGTACTTTGTTGACGCCACCATGATCCGTAAGGTGGACCAGAACGGCATCATCTCCACCCTGATCAAGACCAACGACCTCACAGCGGTCCGCCCACTAAGCTGTGACTCCAGCATGGATGTCAGTCAGGTCAGGAGGGAACCATGGGGAGCAAAACAAAGCTATGTTTTATATCTTTATATTTTGGACTTATAGCTCCTTTTGTGGGGGCAGAACACCTGTGTAGTGCTTTTCACTAGATGTTGGAACATTGCTGCTACAACAGCCTCCACTCTTCTGGGAAGGCTTTCCACTAGATGTTGGAACATTGCTGCTACAACAGCCTCCACTCTTCTGGGAAGGCTTTCCACTAGATGTTGGAACATTGCTGCTACAACAGCCTCCACTCTTCTGGGAAGGCTTTCCACTAGATGTTGGAACATTGCTGCTATGACAGCCTCCACTCTTCTGGGAAGGCTTTCCACTAGATGTTGGAACATTGCTGCTATGACAGCCTCCACTCTTCTGGGAAGGCTTTCCACTAGATGTTGGAACATTGCTGCTATGACAGCCTCCACTCTTCTGGGAAGGCTTTCCACTAGATGTTGGAACATTGCTGCAGGGACTTGCCTCCATTCAGTCACAAGAGCATTAGTGAGGTCGGACACTGATGTTGGGCGATTAGGCCTGGCTCTCGGTCGGCGTTCGTATTAATCCCAAAGGTGTTCGATAGGGTTGAGGTCAGTGCTCTGTGCAGGCCAGTCAAGTTCTTCCACACTGATCTCGACAAACCATTTATGTATGGACCTTGCTCTGTGCACGGGGGCATTGTCATGCTGAAACAGGAAAGGACCTTCCCCAAACTTGTCTAGAATGTCATTGTATGGTGTAGGGTGAAGATTTCCCTTCGCTGGAACTAAAGGACCTAAACCATGAAAAACAGCCCCAGACCATTATTCCTCCTCTACCACTGTATAGTTGGCACTATGCATTGGGGTATGTAGCGTTCTCATGGCAACCACCAACCCCATAGTCCAATGGCTGCGAGCTTTACACCACTCCAGCCGGTTGCTCGGCCATACAAACCCATTTCATGAAGCTCCCGACGAAACAGTTCTTGTGCTGACGTTGCTTCCAGAGGCAGTTTGGAAGTCAGTAGTGAGTGTTGCAACCGAGGACAGACGCGCTTCAGCACTCAGCGGTCCTGTTCTGTGAGCTTGTGTGGCCTACCACTTCGCGGCTGAGCCGTTGTTGCTCCTGGACGTTTCCACTTCACAATAACAGCACAGCAGGACAGACATTTGACGAACTGACTTGTTGGAAAGGTGGTATCCTATGACGGTGCCACATTGAAAGTCACAGAGCTCTTCAGTAAGGCCATTCTACTGTAAATGTTTGTCTATGGAGATTGCATGGCTGTGTGCTCGATTTTATACACCTGTTAGAAACGGGTGTGGATGAAATAGCCGAATCCACTAATTTGAAGGGGTGTTGACATACTTTCTTTATGTAGGGTATCTACAACTGGTCCTACATAGTGCTGCCTGTTTGTAGTCATACATTGACAGTATCAATACCCACCTATACAGAAATCCAATCTCTACCGTCTTCTGAGTAGGGTTGCACAATTCCGATATCTTTCCCTAAATTCCCAGGTTTTCCAGATTCTCCATGTTGGAAAATTTCTGGAATCAGGAGGGAATAACCTGGGAATTTGGGGGAAGTTACCAGAATTGTGCAACCCTACTTCTGAATAGTGTGTGAGAGAGAAAGTTGGATAGACTTGAAAGACTAGAGGGAGAGATCTACAGAGGGCTGTGGGAGACTACAGGGAGAGATCTACAGAGGGCTGGGGGAGACTACAGGGAGAGATCTACAGAGGGCTGGGGGAGACTACAGGGAGAGATCTACAGAGGGCTGGGGGAGACTACAGGGAGAGATCTACAGAGGGCTGGGGAGACTACAGGGAGAGATCTACAGAGGGCTGGGGAGACTAGGGAGAGATCTACAGAGGGCTGGGGGAGACTACAGAGGGCTGGGGAGAGAGAGATCTACAGAGGGCTGGGGGAGACTACAGGGAGAGACTGGGGGAGACTAGGGAGAGATCTACAGAGGGCTGAGGGGAGACTAGAGGGCGAGATCTACAGAGGGCTGGGGGAGACTAGAGGGAGATCTACAGAGGGCTTGGGGAGACTAGGGCTTGGGGGAGACTAGAGGGAGATCTACAGAGGGCTGGGGGAGACTAGAGGGAGATCTGAGGGCTGGGGGAGACTAGAGGGAGAGATCTACAGAGGGCTGGGGGGAGACTAGAGGGAGAGATCTACATAGGGCTGGTAGATAGTGTTTGTGATGACTCGTGTGTTCTGTGTCTGTTGATCCAGGTGCGTCTGGAGTGGCCCACTGACCTGGCGGTGAACCCCACAGACAACTCCCTGTATGTTCTGGAGAACAATGTGATCATGCGCATCACTGAGAACCACCAGGTCAGCATCATCGCTGGGAGGCCCATGCACTGCCAGGTCCCGGGCATCGACTACTCCCTGAGCAAGCTGGCCATCCACTCAGCTCTGGAGAGCGCCACGGCCATCGCCATCTCCCACACCGGCGTGCTCTACATCGCCGAGACGGACGAGAAGAAGATCAACCGCGTGCGGCATGTCAGCGCCTCCGGAGAGATCTCTCCGCTGGCCGGCGCCACCTCCGAGTGCGACTGCAAGAACGACGTCAACTGCCAGTGCTTCTCTGGCGACGAGGGCTACGCCACGGACGCCGGGCTCAACGCCCCCTCCTCGCTCGCCGTGTCTCCCGACGGCACGCTGTTCATCGCTGACCTCAACAACATCCGCGTACGGGCGGTGAGGCGCAACAGGCCCGTGGCCACGCCCATAGGGCTGTATGAGGTGGGGTCACCGCGGGAACAGGAGCACTACGTGTTCAGTAGAGATGGGCTCCACAGACACACAGTCAGTCTGATCACCGGAGAACTCCTGTATAACTTCACCTATGGGCCGGATGGGGAGCTGGCTGCTGTGGCTGATAACTGTAACAACACCCTGAGGGTGAGGAGGGACGGCTCTGGCCTGCTGAGGCTGGTGCTGCTGCCTGAGAACCAGGTGGTCAGCCTGGGGCTGGACCCTGCCGGCGGCCTGCGCTCCGTATCTGCCCTAAACCAGGAAGTGGCGCTGATGAGCTATGCTGCGAACACAGGTCTGCTGGCCTCCAAGGCTGATGAGACTGGATGGACCAACTTCTATGAGTAAGGGAAAGGGAAAAGGGGGGATACCTGGTCAGTTGTCCAACTGAATGAAAGGGGGGATACCTGGTCAGTTGTCCAACTGAATGAAAAGGGGGATACCTGGTCATTTGTGCAACTGAATGAAAGGGGGGATACCTGGTCAGTTGTCCAACTGAATGCATTCAACAACATTTAACCCAACCCATCTGAATCAGAGAGGGGTGGGGGGGACTGGCATAATCGACATCCACGTCTTCAGAGCCAGGGGAACAGTGGGTTAACTACCTTGCTCAGGGGCAAAACGAGGGGATTCATTTTGCTCGGGGATTCGATCCAGCAACCTTCTGGCTACTGGCCCAACTCTCTGTGTGAATATACTTGTGTATATATGTGTAATGTGACCGGGTAAATGAACAATTCAGTGATATAACTCACATGCTCATGTGGGCTGAGAGAGAGAGAGAGAGAGAGATATATATATATATATTCTGGATTCTGTCAGATCAACAGTATGGTTATGTCACTGTCACCATCTGGTACCTGACACTGGTACTACACTGAGTACTAGAGGCATCTGTTGGTCTCACGTTTGATTTAAACAACCAAGCTTTGTTTCCCAGCACACGTGTAAGGATTTTTTTCCCTCCATGTCTACTTGACTCAGCTCCGTCCTGTTTCTTTCCCCCTGTGCAGGTATGACAGTGAGGGACGTCTGACTAACGTCACCTACCCAACGGGAGTGGTGACCAGCTTGCGCCGGGAGATGGAGCAATCCGTCAACGTCGACGTGGAGCGCTCCAACAGAGACGATGACGTCACCGTCATCACCAACTTGTCCTCTGCGGAGGCGTCCTACACCGTGGTGCAAGGTAACTAACAATGTCACCCCCCCCCCCAACAAAAAATATATAATTCTCATAAAAAAATATATTCAACGAATTGTAATTTTCGTCATGTTGCTGCCCGACAAGACGGCCCCTGATCCCAGAGGTTATTACAGCCGTTTAGTGGGGAGGGGGAGAGGGAGGGGGAGAGCGGATTTCCCCACTGACCCACGGGGGTGTGACAGAAAATAAATGCAATTTCATCTGTACGTCTGGAAACGACTGGAGTCGTGAGAATAAGAATTGAAGAGATTGATATGAAAGTCTACCCTGGGGGGGGGTCTACCTCTAACTGCACACTTTATTTCAATCTGATGTGGGAGTTCTGACTGGAATGGCGTCTCCAAAGTAAATCTGTCTTTTAAAAGGATCGCAAAGTTTACTTCTCCTGTTTCAAGGAAATAAATTTGAGTTTTGAAAGATGTTAAGAGCTGGTTTTGAGTTACTCTTGTTTTTGTTAGATGTGTTTCAAGAAGTTTTCCTCACGTTAAACTTGATGGATTATTTTGTTTCCAGATACCTTTTTTCGTCAATTGTAGTCCATGATCTCGTTACTGCATGGAAATGGAATAAAAGGCTCATGTTCTGCATTTGGCTGAGAGACTAAAAAACCCCTCTTATCTCTGGTCATGTCATTCTGAGAGAGGATACTTGTTATTGTCTGGGAGTAAAGTACACACATCCAGAGACTACATTTCCTCTAATGCAGAGCATTCAATCACATCAAATGGAATCTCTGTAATAAAACATGCCTTTTAGTGTCTCACTTCTCATATAACGCACGTGTGTGTGTGTGTGTGTGTGTGTGTGTGTGTGTGTGTGTGTGTGTGTGTGTGTGTGTGTGTGTGTGTGTGTGTGTGTGTGTGTGTGTGTGTGTGTGTGTGTGTGTGTGTGTGTGTCTGCTGCTCCCCCTGCAGACCAAGTACGGAACAACTACCAGGTTTGTTACAATGGCACTCTCCGGGTGTCGTATGCCAACGGCATGGGCCTCAGTTTCCACACAGAGCCCCACATCCTAGCCGGCGCAGTCAGCCCTACGATTGGTCGGCGTAACATCACTCTGCCCACCGACAGCGGGCTGAATTCCATCGAGTGGAGGATGAGGAAGGAAGTGATCAAAAGTAAAGTGACCATATATGGCAGGAAGTTGAGGGTAAGCTGGAGTGCTGTGATGTCAATCCATTTCTGAAGGTTTTCTTAATGCAGCTTGTTGTCTGTCAGACTAAAGGCCGTCTCTGTATGATCACATGTGTCACTGAAGAAGAAAAATAGAGCTACAATATACAATTTAGAGAGTAATGTTGTTGTATTTAAATATATATACAGTGTATTCAGACCCCTTGACTTAAAAAATATATATACTTTACAGCCTTATTCTAAAATTGATTCTTCATCAATCTACACACAATACCCCATAATGACAAAGCAAAAGCAGGTTTTTAGACATTTTTGATAATTTATTAAAAATAAAAAAAACTTAATATTGCATTTCCATAAGTATTCAGACCCTTTACTCAGTACTTTGTTGAAGCACCTTTGGTAGTAATTACAGCATCGAGTCTTCTTGGCTATGACGCTACAAGCTTGACACACCTGTATTTTGGGAGTTTCTCCCATTCTTCTCTGTAGATCCTCTCAAGCTCTGTCAGGTTGGCTGGGGAGTGTCGCTGCACAGCTATTTTCAGGTCTCTCCAGGGGATGTTAGATCGGATTCAAGTCCGGGCTCTGGATGGGCCACTCAAGGACTTTCAGAGACTTGTCCCGAAGCCACTCCTGCATTGTGTCTTAGCTGTGTGCTTAGGGTCGTTTGTCCTCCCTCCCTTCCTGTCTCTCCACAGGTACCTGTGACTAATGTAATGTACCTCTTCTCTCTCCACAGGTATCTGTGACTAATGTCCTTCCTGTCTCTCCACAGGTACCTGTGACTAATGTAATGTCCTCTCTCTCCACAGGTACCTGTGACTAATGTAACGTCCTCTCTCTCCACAGGTACCTGTGACTAATGTAATGTCCTCTCTCTCCACAGGTACCTGTGACTAATGTAATGTACCTTCCTGTCTCTCCACAGGTACCTGTGACTAATGTAATCTCCTTCCTCTCTCTCCACAGGTACCTGTGACTAATGTAATCTCCTTCCTCTCTCTCCACAGGTATCTGTGACTAATGTCCTTCCTGTCTCTCCACAGGTACCTGTGACTAATGTAATGTCCTCTCTCTCCACAGGTACCTGTGACTAATGTAATGTCCTCTCTCTCCACAGGTACCTGTGACTAATGTAACGTCCTCTCTCTCCACAGGTACCTGTGACTAATGTAACGTCCTCTCTCTCCACAGGTACCTGTGACTAATGTCCTTCCTGTCTCTCCACAGGTACCTGTGACTAATGTAATGTCCTCTCTCTCCACAGGTATCTGTGACTAATGTAATGTACCTTCCTGTCTCTCCACAGGTACCTGTGACTAATGTAATGTCCTTCCTCTCTCTCCACAGGTATCTGTGACTAATGTAATGTCCTTCCTGTCTCTCCACAGGTACCTGTGACTAATGTAATGTCCTCTCTCTCCACAGGTATCTGTGACTAATGTCCTTCCTGTCTCTCCACAGGTATCTGTGACTAATGTAATGTCCTCTCTCTCCACAGGTACCTGTGACTAATGTAATGTACCTTCCTCTCTCTCCACAGGCCCACGGCAGGAACCTCCTCTCCATTGATTTTGACCGCAACACTCGCACAGAGAAGATCTATGACGACCACCGTAAGTTCACACTGAGGATCATGTATGACCAGCAGAGCCGTCCGGCCACCTGGCTGCCCAGCAGCAGCCTGGCTGTGGTCAACGTGTCCTACTCCCCCACCGGACGCCTAGTGGGCCTGCAGAGAGGCAGCATGAGCCAGAGGAGTGAGTTCGACACCTTCGGACGCATCCTCTCACGCACCTTTGTGGACGGCAAGGTGTGGAGCTTCAGCTATCTGGACAGGGTGAGGCATTCTGATACACTACTGGGTGTGTGTGTGTCTCTGTGTGTCTACGTGTCTGCGTGTCTCTCTGTGTGTCTGCGTGTCTCTGCGTCTGCGTGTCTCTGTGTCTGCATGTCTCTGCGTGTCTCTGTGTCTGCATGTCTCTGTGTCTGCGTGTCTCTGTGTCTGCATGTCTCTGCGTGTCTCTGTGTCTGCATGTCTCTGCGTGTCTCTGTGTCTGCGTGTCTCTGTGTCTGCATGTCTCTGCGTGTCCCTGTGTCTGCATGTCTCTGCGTGTCTCTGTGTCTGCGTGTCTCTGCGTGTCTCTCTGTGTCTGCATGTCTCTGCGTGTCTCTCTCTGTGTCTGCATGTCTCTGCGTGTCTCTGTGTCTGCATGTCTCTGCGTGTCCCTGTGTCTGCATGTCTCTGCGTGTCTCTGTGTCTGCGTGTCTCTGCGTGTCTCTCCTGTGTCTGCGTGTCTCTGCGTGTCTCTCTCTGTGTCTGCGTGTCTCTGCGTGTCTCTCCTGCATGTCTCTGCGTGTCTCTCTGTGTCTGCATGTCTCTGCGTGTCTCTCTCTGTGTCTGCGTGTCTCTGCGTGTCTCTCTCTGTGTCTGCGTGTCTCTGTGTCTGCATGTCTCTGCGTGTCCCTGTGTCTGCGTGTCTCTGCGTGTCTCTCTCTGTGTCTGCGTGTCTCTGTGTCTGCATGTCTCTGCGTGTCTCTGTGTCTGCATGTCTCTGCGTGTCCCTGTGTCTGCGTGTCTCTCTCTGTGTCTGTGTGTCCCTGTGTCTGCATGTCTCTGCGTGTCTCTGTGTCTGCATGTCTCTGCGTGTCCCTGTGTCTGCGTGTCTCTGTGTCTGCATGTCTCTGCGTGTCCCTGTGTCTGCGTGTCTCTGCGTGTCTCTGTGTCTGCATGTCTCTGCGTGTCCCTGTGTCTGCGTGTCTCTGCGTGTCTCTGTGTCTGCATGTCTCTGCGTGTCTCTGTGTCTGCATGTCTCTCGTGTCCCTGTGTCTGCGTGTCTCTGCGTGTCCCTGTGTCTGCATGTCTCTGCGTGTCTCTGTGTCTGCATGTCTCTGCGTGTCCCTGTGTCTGCATGTCTCTGCGTGTCTCTGTGTCTGCATGTCTCTGCGTGTCCCTGTGTCTGCGTGTCTCTCCTGTGTCTGGTGTCCCTGTGTCTGCATGTCTCTGCGTGTCTCTGTGTCTGCATGTCTCTGCGTGTCCCTGTGTCTGCGTGTCTCTGCGTGTCTCTCTGTGTCTGCGTGTCTCTGTGTCTGCATGTCTCTGCGTGTCCCTGTGTCTGCATGTCTCTGCGTGTCTCTGTGTCTGCATGTCTCTGCGTGTCCCTGTGTCTGCGTGTCCCTGTGTCTGCATGTCTCTGCGTGTCTCTGTGTCTGCATGTCTCTGCGTGTCCCTGTGTCTGCGTGTCTCTGCGTGTCCCTGTGTCTGCATGTCTCTGCGTGTCTCTGTGTCTGCATGTCTCTGCGTGTCCCTGTGTCTGCATGTCTCTGCGTGTCTCTGTGTCTGCATGTCTCTGCGTGTCCCTGTGTCTGCGTGTCCCTCTGTGTCTGCGTGTCCCTGTGTCTGCATGTCTCTGCGTGTCTCTGTGTCTGCATGTCTCTGCGTGTCCCTGTGTCTGCGTGTCTCTGCGTGTCTCTCTCTGTGTCTGCGTGTCTCTGTGTCTGCATGTCTCTGCGTGTCCCTGTGTCTGCATGTCTCTGCGTGTCTCTGTGTCTGCGTGTCTCTGCGTGTCTCTCTCTGTGTCTGCGTGTCTCTGCGTGTCTCTCTCTGTGTCTGCGTGTCTCTGCGTGTCTCTCTCTGTGTCTGCATGTCTCTGCGTGTCTCTCTCTGTGTCTGCATGTCTCTGCGTGTCTCTCTCTGTGTCTGCGTGTCTCTGCGTGTCTCTCTCTGTGTCTGCGTGTCTCTGTGTCTGCATGTCTCTGCGTGTCCCTGTGTCTGCGTGTCTCTGCGTGTCTCTCTCTGTGTCTGCGTGTCTCTGTGTCTGCATGTCTCTGCGTGTCTCTGTGTCTGCATGTCTCTGCGTGTCCCTGTGTCTGCGTGTCTCTCTGTGTCTGTGTGTCCCTGTGTCTGCATGTCTCTGCGTGTCTCTGTGTCTGCATGTCTCTGCGTGTCCCTGTGTCTGCGTGTCTCTGTGTCTGCATGTCTCTGCGTGTCCCTGTGTCTGCGTGTCTCTGCGTGTCTCTGTGTCTGCATGTCTCTGCGTGTCCCTGTGTCTGCGTGTCTCTGCGTGTCTCTGTGTCTGCATGTCTCTGCGTGTCTCTGTGTCTGCATGTCTCTGCGTGTCCCTGTGTCTGCGTGTCTCTGCGTGTCCCTGTGTCTGCATGTCTCTGCGTGTCTCTGTGTCTGCATGTCTCTGCGTGTCCCTGTGTCTGCATGTCTCTGCGTGTCTCTGTGTCTGCATGTCTCTGCGTGTCCCTGTGTCTGCGTGTCTCTGTGTCTGCGTGTCCCTGTGTCTGCATGTCTCTGCGTGTCTCTGTGTCTGCATGTCTCTGTGTCCCTGTGTCTGCGTGTCTCTGCGTGTCTCTCTCTGTGTCTGCGTGTCTCTGTGTCTGCATGTCTCTGCGTGTCCCTGTGTCTGCATGTCTCTGCGTGTCTCTGTGTCTGCATGTCTCTGCGTGTCCCTGTGTCTGCGTGTCCCTGTGTCTGCATGTCTCTGCGTGTCTCTGTGTCTGCATGTCTCTGCGTGTCCCTGTGTCTGCGTGTCTCTGCGTGTCCCTGTGTCTGCATGTCTCTGCGTGTCTCTGTGTCTGCATGTCTCTGCGTGTCCCTGTGTCTGCATGTCTCTGCGTGTCTCTGTGTCTGCATGTCTCTGCGTGTCCCTGTGTCTGCGTGTCTCTCTCTGTGTCTGCGTGTCCCTGTGTCTGCATGTCTCTGCGTGTCTCTGTGTCTGCATGTCTCTGCGTGTCCCTGTGTCTGCGTGTCTCTGCGTGTCTCTCTCTGTGTCTGCGTGTCTCTGTGTCTGCATGTCTCTGCGTGTCCCTGTGTCTGCATGTCTCTGCGTGTCTCTGTGTCTGCGTGTCTCTGCGTGTCTCTCTCTGTGTCTGCGTGTCTCTGCGTGTCTCTCTCTGTGTCTGCGTGTCTCTGCGTGTCTCTCTCTGTGTCTGCATGTCTCTGCGTGTCTCTCTCTGTGTCTGCATGTCTCTGCGTGTCTCTCTCTGTGTCTGCGTGTCTCTGCGTGTCTCTCTCTGTGTCTGCGTGTCTCTGCGTGTCTCTCTCTGTGTCTGCGTGTCTCTGCGTGTCTCTCTCTGTGTCTGCGTGTCTCTGCGTGTCTCTCTCTGTGTCTGCATGTCTCTGCGTGTCTCTCTCTGTGTCTGCGTGTCTCTGCGTGTCTCTCTCTGTGTCTGCGTGTCTCTGCGTGTCTCTCTCTGTGTCTGCGTGTCTCTGCGTGTCTCTCTCTGTGTCTGCGTGTCTCTGCGTGTCTCTGTGTCTGCATGTCTCTGCGTGTGTCTCTGCGTGTCTCTGTGTCTGCTTGTCTCTGCGTGTCTCTGCGTGTCTCTCTGTGTGTCTCTGTCTCTGCGTGTCTCTGCGTGTCTCTCTGTGTGTCTGTGTGTCTCTGTGTGTCTCTATGTCTCTGTGTGTCTGTGTGTGTACTGTTAGTTGCCTGGGAACAAAGTGCCAGACAGTTTTCCACTCTTGCCTGTCTCTGAGTTTTGTTGTTTATGTTTTTCAAGGTGTCCAGAATCAAATAGTAAATATGCCTTTTCTTTCCCATCTCTCCTCAGTCCATGGTGCTGCTCCTCCAGCAGAGTCAGAAACAGTACGTGTTTGAGTTTGACACCTC
Organism: Oncorhynchus tshawytscha; assembly: GCF_018296145.1. Classification (NCBI taxonomy): domain Eukaryota; kingdom Metazoa; phylum Chordata; class Actinopteri; order Salmoniformes; family Salmonidae; genus Oncorhynchus; species Oncorhynchus tshawytscha. The sequence continues at coordinate 43,569,662 of NC_056458.1, read as the reverse complement.
GGGGCGTCTCACCTCTGTCACCATGCCCAGCATGGCCAGACACACCATGTCCACCCACGTCTCCGTCGGCTACATCCGCAACATCTACAACCCTCCCGAGAGCAACGCCACCGTCATCCACGACTTCAGCGAGGACGGACGACCGCGTGCCACCTTCTACCTGGGCACGGGCCGACGCGTCATCTACAGGTACGGCAAGCTGGCCAAGCTGTCTGAGGTCCTGTACGACGGCACAGCCGTTACGTTCGGCTACGACGATACGACCGGCGTGTTGAAGATGGTCAACCTGCAGAGCGGCGGGTTCTCCTGCACCATCCGTTACCGGAAGATAGGCCCCCTAGTGGACAGACAGATGTATCGCTTCTCTGAAGAGGGCATGGTCAACGCCCGCTTCGACTACACCTACCACGACAACAGCTTCCGTGTGGCCAGCATCAAGCCTGTGATCGGTGAGACGCCGCTGCCCTTGGACCTCTACCGCTACGACGAGATCTCAGGCAAGGTGGAGCACTTTGGCAAGTTTGGCATTATCTACTATGACATCAACCAGATTATCACCACGGCAGTGATGACCCTCAGCAAGCACTTTGATGCCCACGGCCGCATCAAAGAGGTGCAGTACGAGATCTTCCGCTCGCTCATGTACTGGATGACAGTGCAGTATGACAGCATGGGCCGGGTCATCAAGAGAGAGCTGAAGATCGGGCCGTATGCCAACACCACACAGTACCGCTATGAGTACGACGGTGACGGCCAGCTTGTCGGGGTCAAGGTCAACGACTGGTCCACCTGGCGTTACAGCTACGACCTGAACGGCAACTTGCACCTGCTGAACCCTGGGAACAGCGCCCGCCTGCTACCGCTGCGCTACGACCTGCGAGACCGCATCACCCGCCTGGGCGACATGCAGTACCGCGTGGACGAGGACGGCGTCCTGAGCCAGCGCGGCGCCGACGTGTTCGACTACAACTCCAACGGGCTGCTGGAGCAGGCGTACAGCCGCACGCTCGCGGGGTGGAGTGTGCGTTACCGCTACGACGGCCTGGGCCGCCGCGTCTCCAGGAAGACCAACGAGGGAGAGCACCTGCAGTTCTTCTACGCTGACCTCAACTACCCCGGCAGGATCACCCACGTGTACAACCACTCCGGAGGGGAGATCACCTCGTTCTACTACGACCTGCAGGGTCATCTGTTTGCCATGGAGGTGACTGGAGGAGAGGAGTATTACATCGCCGCGGACAACACGGGCACGCCACTCGCCGTCTTCAGCAGCAACGGACAGATGGTCAAGCAGCTCCAGTACACTGCCTACGGCGAGGTGTACCACGACTCCAACCCTGACTTCAACATGGTGGTGGGCTTCCACGGAGGAATCTACGACCCCCTCACCAAGCTGGTGCACTTTGCCCAGAGAGACTACGATGTGCTGGCAGGCAGATGGACTGCACCAGACCATAAACTCTTACCTAAGATCGGCAAGGAATCCGCCCCATTCAATCTGTACATGTTCAAGAACAACAACCCGCTCAGTGATATGATAGACATCAAGAGCTATGTGACAGGTAACAATGATTGTGTTTGTTTTCCTTTATGACCTGTTTCTTAAAAACCAAATCCATCAGGTAATTGTGTTGTGACATCTTGACGTGTTTTGAATTCTATTTTGCAGACGTGAAGAGCTGGTTGGTGATGTTTGGTTTCCAGCTCAGTAACATCATACCAGGCTTCCCCAGACACTCCATGGATTTTGTTGACCCACCTTATGAACTACTGGCGAGCCAGGACTGCGAGACGGCTCCGGTGAGTCATTTATAAAATACATATTTCACCTACTGATAACTAAGACTAAACAGGCGAATCTCAATGTAATTGATGTTAATTCATTGAAATATAACAGTCTGGCCTGACTCTCTACTGTCTCCAGCTGATCACCGGGGTGCAGCATGCAGTAGAGCGCCACAACCAGGCCTTCATGGCTCTGGAGGGGAGGTTGCTCAACAAGGAGCGCCGGACCAAACAGGACAAGCCTGGCTACTGGTTCGGCACCAAGATCCCCATCGTGGGCCGGGGCATGATGCTGGCCATCAAGGAGGGCCATGTGATGACTGGTGTATCAGGCCTGGCCAGTGAGGACAGCCGTAAAGTGGCCCAGGTTCTGAACAATGCCGTCTATCTGGAGGGGACCCACTACACCATAGACGGGAAGGACTGCCACTTCTTTGTGAAGCTGGGCCTGGCTGACAGTGACCTGCTATCTCTGGGTCTGAGTGGTGGGAGGAAATCTCTGGAGAACGGCGTCAACGTGACTGTCAGCGGACGCTCTCGCCAGGGAGTCACTGTGGAGATCCACACGGTGGCGTTGTCCCTGAGCGTACGTTACGGCCTAGCGGCTGACGTGCTGGAGAAGGAGAGGGGTCGCCTGCTAGAGCAGGCCCACCAGAGAGCCCTGTCGGGGGCCTGGATGAGAGAACAGCAACATCTGAAAGAGAGCAGAGAGGGAGGGAGGCTATGGGCAGAGGGAGAGAGGCAGCAGCTCCTGGCAACAGGGAAGGTGCCAGGCTACGATGGGTACTATGTGCTGCCTGTGGAGCAGTACCCAGAACTGGCAGACAGCAGCAGCAACATCCAGTTCCTGAGACAGAACGAGGTGGGCAAGAGGTAACAGAGCACCGCCCCTTTGACACTTCATCTCCTAGGGAGCGTAAAGGGGGTTTCCCTGGCAGTGCTGCAGGGGCATCTTGAGAGGACACAATCTCACAAAACAGATGTCTTGCTGAAGGTTAAAACAGCGCCTGAATGAGTTCAGACAATGATTTAGAAAAAGCACCCTTAACTACTAACGATAATGAACTTACTTTTTTTAAGATGGGGGGAAAAAAAGGGATTTTGAAAAACTAGAAAATCTTTTTACATTTTTTGGGGGGAGGGATTGGTATTGATGCCAATGAGGAAAAAGTTAACTGCTTTCAAACATCTAATCAGACGTACCCAACACAGCACAGACAATGGCAACCCAGTCAAGGCTTTTCTTTCTAATGGCTAATCAACTCTTCAACTGTCTCAGACCGCTGTCTGGAGAACATAGAGCCATCATAACCATGAACAATGTTTAAGGACGCTCAGTTGTTCTTCATTCAAAGTACATAGTAATATATGGTTTAATTGAACAAAGACAGATATTGAGGATGTGACATGTATGTAGATTTGTATGTTCCCGTACAGTAGACTTTGAAATAAGACTTTCACTTGTTGTTGAGATCAGTCAGGAAGCCCTCTCTCACTTAAAAAATAGAAATGGACTCAAATGCTATTTATTTTAATCCGTTTTATTTTTCTTGCTCTTTTTTGTTTGCACTATATGACAATCATGATGAATTTGTATTGAGGAAGACATTATTTTCTTTTTTGTAAAATATGAAAGTATTCTCAATGTTTGTTTTTTATTTCATATTTGCAGCCCAAGACAATATGTTTCGGACAAATAAATGTGGTGTATGTCGTGTTTTGATATTGTTTACATTTTTTTTTTTGTCTTTACAACTGTGAAACCTGTTTCCTTACACATTACCAAGTTAAATGTGTACATTCATTCAGCAACACAGATCCATGTCCTGAAAGCGGTCTAAATTGTACATTTCTCAAAAGAAGACTTTTACTATTGTTCTGTGAAAATCCCTAGAAGAGTGTCTACTTACGGATCGTATTACATTTGATTGGTCAAACTCGAACCTTTTACATTTGATTGGTCAAACTCGAACCTCCCCTTTCAACATGGGAGCTTTTTATTTATATATTATTTTACCTAGTGACATCTCTGTAACCACACCCAATATCTGTAAAATGTATATTTTCACTGTGAAGAACCACAGTATGGATGTCAATATGTACATGAATAGGTATCATGAACCATTCTTTACACTAGGGTGAGGATTATGTGGGATGTTTATCAGAATAAACTTGGTTTTTCATGTTGCATGGACTGTTCTTTTCCCTCTTTCGGCAAGGAGCTGTGGTTCAACGTGCTTCCCTGGGGGCAGTGGTGGACTAACTTCCACTCAGCACTTCCACTATTTTTATCATTAGCCTAAACTTTGAAAATTGCGAATAAATCAAAGCAAATGAATCTGCCAAATGCTGAGTGGCAGGTAAAATTGGCTTCCTTGGTAATGCTGAGGTAAATTAAGATTAAAGGCGGGTGTTGTATTATTCCAATTGAGATCATTGGAGGCAAACCACTTCCTGTCAGCTGCAGTGGGTTCTCATGGCTCCCAGGCTATTTTTACAGGTTTAATTATCACCTGCCAGAAGCATCTTTGAACCCTGACCTCTGCCGTATAAAGACTGACTGGAGTACAGCAGTGATGTCGAGAACGGTCCGGCTCCAAGCTAACAAGCATCTGTAATCATTAACATCTCCATTTGCATATCGGCCTGAGCGCCTCCATGACAGTAAAATAATCTATAGAACATGGGGTCAGGACAGATACTCAGCAGGTCATAATGTTCTGGACGAGTTGCACCTCATGCAGATCAAACTCACTGCTCCCTGTCTAAAGCCTCATCAGTGGCGGTTGATGCTGTTTAAGATGAGGGAGGATGACTCTTTTTTTGCATGGCCTTTTTTCTATTACAGCATATTGGATGACTGTCGCTCATATTCCATTCACCCAGTTCAATGTAACATCAATAGGTTTAGGTTACAACATGATACTAGAATGTTCCCTGTACCCATCATGAGGTTGCTCCAACCCAGCCTATGAATGAAACATTTACAACATAGGTGCACACAGGTTGAAAGAAAGATTTGAGGTGACAGACAGTGACACATGGACATTCAATACCAGGTTGCACACTCTTGCCTGCATCTAGCTGATCTAGGGTGTAATCATTAGTCTAAAAGTTGCAAACGAGAGTTTCTATTGAACAAATCCAGGTATGTTTATCCCCGTTTCGTTCCACTTGCTTCCGTTTAAGAAACATTTTTCAACAGAATCGTCGGAATGAATACACCCCTGATCACACGAAAACAGTTTGCTTTCATAGCCACATACAAACAGCTCGTTATATTCCTTCAAGCCGTCTACACGCTCTCCTCCTCTCACCTTTTCCCTTCTCTTGTGAAAGTCAATGCACAACACATCAGCTGCCTGTGACCAGGCAAGAAAACAATTCCAAGCAAAACCGTCCGCTCCACTCAACCTACATCATTGTCACCATGTTAGCTAAAGTAATGTTGTAGTCAACATAGCTAATAGAGCTAAGATGTTAATAAACCCACTACAGTCATACTGTAACGTGACAGTGTTACAGTTTAGCAGTTACACCGGTGGGCCACAGTGGCAATACATTTGTAAAACTGAAAGCTTACCTTGACTTGGAAGAGTTCCCGTGTTGGATAGTCATAGCCAGCTAGCTAATATAGCATCCTTCTGTTTGAGTAATTATCTCTTAAAGCATTTTCAGGCAGTTAAATGTTGCAGAACATTATTTATAAAAAGCTATCTATTAATATGTTTGTTTTTTTAAACACTAATTTGTTTACAAGCATGATAGTTGTACTTTTAGTTTATGGTTGACTTAGCTTGTTGGCCATTAGCCAATCGGCAGTTTCTCAACGAGTTCAAAGCACGTGAATGCATCCAACTGGTATTTACGAATTCACAAGTGGTAATCACCACCTTCCCATTTGGTTACGAATGCAGCATTAAACGCAGGCTGCGACCTGCAAAGTTGCGAGTTCGAAATTCCAGTTGAGACTTTGGTTTTCCAACCTTAACCAACATTCTTAACTAATCACATTTTTAATATACTAAGTTTATAAGTTTATAACTTTCTGACTGAACAGCTTTCGGACTAAATAAATAAAATGGCTGGCACAGTGGACTAGACACTGGACAGAAGGTCATCGGTTCTAATCTTGATGATCCTCTTTCTCAAAAAGGTATATAATTTCAGTGTAATTCACATTTTTATTTTAAGACAAATATTGATGCCTCGAGTCAATGGTGCTACCTGTCAATGATTTTAGAGGGACGATTTAAATGGTTTGATAATCCAAATCTGTATACGCTTGTAAGAGATCTTGATACATTATAACGCGTCCCAAAATACCTCCAGAGGTGGTCAGGAAAATCTTGTTTATTTATTTTTTATTCAACCTTTATTTAACTAGGCAAGAACAAATTCTTATTTACAATGACAGCCTGGCAAAAGGCCTCCGGCGAGGACTGGGGCTGGGATTAAAAATAAAAATATAGAACTAAACACATCACGACAAGGGATCACAATCAGTTATCGTCTACACTAAAGATGTGGGCACATTCAGAATGTGGACAAGATCAGGACACATGTTAGCACCAGGTATAAACGGGGCTTAGATCTGAACTCACAGAATGAGTGAAATACAAAAGAAATACAAACACTCCCTGGCTCCACACTCAGCCCACATGTGAGAGCTTTAAGCCAGTGGGGTGAGGGAGCACTGCCCAAAATGAGTTGTGCAAACAGCCACCTGACTAACACACAGCTAAAAGGCACATATTTACATGTGTTTAGTATAGCTAACTGTAAAACTGTAAACCTCCTTTAACTGGTTTTAACTGTAGCACCTCCTTTAACTAACAAGTAAAGTCTGTTGTTTGAATGATTTAACTTGTTTTTTTTGGGAAGTTCCTTAGTTACCTTACATAGTTTTCTTTACCATGAAAAGCAAATATTTGTTATTATTGACTGAAAGAGAAACTTGAGTTTCCCACATCTCCAATCTGAAAAACAAACAACAATTAAATATCAACTGTTATTAATTCAACTGATTACTCATCCTTTATTGAGACATTTTTCTTTGGTGAAGACGTGACAATACTTTCAAAAAAACGAAAGTTTGCTTTAGTACTTTGAGTGTTCCTGTTTTTCTTTGGCATATGACGTACAAAGTCAAGTGTGCAACAATTTAGCGAGCATAATAAAGTTACCACAAAAAAGAGACGGAAACAGGAAGTGAAATATCAGTTGAAGTACAGTACAGTTGTGACCAGAAGTGACTTCGTAGCCGGTTAGAAGAGCATTTTAGCTAACCCTTTTCCTAACTTTAACCTAATTCTCCTAATCTGCTACGTTACTTCTCCTAACCTGCTACGTTACTTCTCCTAACCTGCTACGTTACTTCTCCTAACCTGCTACGTTACTTCTCCTAACCTGCTACGTTACTTCTCCTAACCTGCTACGTTACTTCTCCTAACCTGCTACGTTACTTCTCCTAACCTGCTACGTTACTTCTCCTAACCTGCTACGTTACTTCTCCTAACCTGCTACGTTAACCTTCTCTTAACCTGCTAATGTTACTTCTCCTAACCTGCTACGTTACTTCTCCTAACCTGCTACGTTACTTCTCCTAACCTGCTACATTACTTCTCCTAACCTGCTACGTTACTTCTCCTAACCTGCTACGTTACTTCTCCTAACCTGCTACGTTACTTCTCCTAACCTGCTACGTTACTTCTCCTAACCTGCTACGTTACTTCTCCTAACCTGCTACGTTACTTCTCCTAACCTGCTACGTTACTTCTCCTAACCTGCTACGTTACTTCTCCTAACCTGCTACGTTACTTCTCTTAACCTGCTACGTTACTTCTCCTAACCTGCTACGTTACTTCTCCTAACCTGGTACGTTACTTCTCCTAACCTGCTACGTTACTTCTCCTAACCTGGTACGTTACTTCTCCTAACCTGCTACGTTACTTCTCCTAACCTGCTATGAAAAAGTTACTTCCGGTCATAGCTGTATTCCACCTAGTCAAAACCGCCATACACTGTTAGGCTCAGGGATCAGGTTATCATGTCCCACAAACAGCAGCAGCAGCACAGGGCCATCCAACAGGCCGTGAGACAGGCGTGCTCCCCTCCTCCTCCTCCGCCGTCTCGACTCCTGTCCTCCACAGCATACACTGACAGGGAGGAAGACAAAGGCAGGTTGGCATTTGTTGTTATGAATCTTGCCCTGGAGGCAGCTCTGCAGATTGGTCACTAGCTGGCACAATCTCATTTTAGACCTAACCTTAACCACAGTGCCAACCCTAATACCTAACCTTAAATTAAGACAAAAAAAAACCATTTGGTTTCATGAATTTTTACGAAATAGCCAAATTTTGACATTGCAGCCTGCCCATCTAGCAGATATCGTTCAGTTCTGCCTCCAGGGCAAGATTCATGACAATAAAACGTCAACCTACAAGACAAAGAAGAGGAGTTATTCAATGCTGTGTTCCCCTACACACATACATGTGCGTAATGTTGTGATAAGAAAAAGCTTGTATCAGTAATTGGCCAGTACTAGGCCTCTCCATGTTATGACATTCACAACACTCACGACATTCACGACACTCACGACATTCACAACATTCACAACATTCACGACCCTCACGACATTCACGACACTCACGACACTCACGGCATTCACGACATTCACGTAACATGACATTCACGACACTCACGACACTCATGACATTCATGACATTCACGACATTCACAACATGACATTCACGACACTCACGACACTCATGACATTCATGACATTCACGACATTCACAACATTCACAACATTCACGACACATGACATTCACGACACTCATGACATTCATGACATTCACGACATTCACAACATTCACGACATAACATTCACGACACTCACGACATTCACGACACTCATGACATTCACGACACTCACGACATTCGCGACATTCACAACATTCACAACATTCACGACACTCATGACATTCACGGCATTCACGACATTCACAACATTCACGACACTCACGACATTCACGACACTCATGACATTCACGACACTCACGACATTCGCGACATTCACGACATTCACAACATTCACGACACTCATGACATTCACGACACTCATGACATTCACGACATTCATGACATTCACGACACTCATTAGCTATCAGGCATTAATTGTTATTACTCCCAAAGCACTAGTAATATCAGCGTGTGATGAGGGAAGATCCACAAACCTTCGCCTTCCAGCGAGATATGTAAGAGGGTGGCAGGGTAGCCTAGTGGTTAAGAGTGTTTGTCCAGTAACTGAATGGTTGTTGGTTTGAACCCCATAGCTGTCAATGTGCTCTTAACCCTAATTGCTCCTGTAAGGCACTCTGGAAAAGTGTTTCTGCTAAATGACTAGAATGAGTTGGAATTGGATGCCTCTGACTGTGACGCCACTGACTGGGGTCGCCCAAAACTGTCAGAGACAGACACTGTCAGAGACAGGGAATGTGGATTAAGTTAGCTGTAATGCTATTAGTGTCATTTCTCTTCAATGGGTGGTGGGTTAAATTGAAATTCATACCTGTGAGGATTAAAATCGAACTTATTACTTTGGCCTATTGTCACAGAGCCCGAGGTTGCCTGGCACAGTGTTCGTCCTGGGAAAATGATGTATTGAGTTGTACTGGCCGACTCTACAAAAATCACTGACACCTCTGCACCTCAACTAGTCATCAATAATAATGAAAGCAAGCATTATCCTTTCTATAGAAAGAGGTGCAACAGTTTATTTTTGCATATGCACAGGCAGTGGTTAAATTGAGCCTCAGGTACCTGGAGTCAGGCGGAGCTGAGCTCTGAAACCTTAGTTCAAAGGGAAAGTCAGGCGGAGCCGAGCTCTGGCACCTTGGTTCAAAGGGAAAGTCAGGCGGAGCCGAGCGCTGGCACCTTGGTTCAAAGGGAAAGTCAGGTGGAGCCGAGCTCTGGCACCTTGGTTCAAAGGGAAAGTCAGGCGGAGCCGAGCTCTGGCACCTTGGATCAAAGGGAAAGTCAGGCGGAGTCGAGCTCTGGCACCTTGGATCAAAGGGAAAGTCAGGCGGAGCCGAGCTCTGGCACCTTGGGTCAAAGGGAAAGTCAGGTGGAGCCGAGCTCTGGCACCTTGGTTCAAAGGGAAAGTCAGGCGGAGCCGAGCTCTGGCATCTTGGGTCAAAAAAAAAATAGAATAAACTATGATAAAAAAACAAACCCTAATCTTGGCATATTATCTAGCTGTTACACTATCTTCATGGTCAACCCTGGCTTAACCCTAACCTGCTCAAAATAGGGCTCTGAATTCCCAAATTAACCTCGTCATACACAACAAGACAAACGTGGATCAGTGGGTTATTCCCTTCCATAGCTGCTTCATAATTCCAATTATCTCACATGTGTTCTTATGGGCTTCTCCATACATATGTGGTGCAGGTGTGGCATCCTGCCATCCAAACTGTGGCTGAGGGGGAATCTGGTTACCCTGGTAACCTGGGGCTCCTGAGTAGGCAGGGTCTGTGGGTAGGTACCCCGGAGCAGGGTATCCCTGGACTGGGCATCCCTGATCTGGGAACAATTGGGGTTGGTACCCTTGGAGTTGGTATCCAGGGGCCGTGTGGGCAGGGTATCCTGGAGCAGAGGGGCCAGGGACCATGTAAGGTGGGAGCTAATCAAAATGAATCTGTAGACAGCGAGATGAATCTGCCTAGGAATGTGGGAAATTACAAAACAACCAGACAACTGTAAATATGGCATGTGACAAGTAATGTTGATCTGACCATATGTCAGAAAGTCCATGAGAAAACCATGACACTTGACTGCCAGATTCCATTGTCTTGTACTTGGAAGGGAGCATGTGCTTATGCTGCTGAAGTTTGACTGAAAACAGTCCAATCTAGTGAATGAGAGTTCCTGCCTAAGCAGCAGCTACTCTTCCTGGGGTTTATTATGGATCCCCATTAGCTGTTGCCAAAGCAGCAGCTACTCTTCCTGGGGTTTATTATGGATCCCCATTAGCTGTTGCCTAAGCAGCAGCTACTCTTCCTGGGGTTTATTATGGATCCCCATTAGCTGTTGCCAAAGCAGCAGCTACTCTTCCTGGGGTTTATTATGGATCCCCATTAGCTGTTGCCTAAGCAGCAGCTACTCTTCCTGGGGTTTATTATGGATCCCCATTAGCTGTTGCCAAAGCAGCAGCTACTCTTCCTGGGGTTTATTATGGATCCCCATTAGCTGTTGCCTAAGCAGCAGCTACTCTTCCTGTGGTTTATTATGGATCCCCATTAGCTGTTGCCTAAGCAGCAGCTACTCTTCCTGGGGTTTATTATGGATCCCCATTAGATACTGCCAAAGCAGCAGCTACTCTTCCTGGGGTTTATTATGGATCCCCATTAGATGCTGCCAAAGCAGCAGCTACTCTTCCTGGGGTTTATTATGGATCCCCATTAGATGCTGCCAAAGCAGCAGCTACTCTTCCTGGGGTTTATTATGGATCCCCATTAGATGCTGCCAAAGCAGCAGCTACTCTTCCTGGGGTTTATTATGGATCCCCATTAGATGCTGTCAAAGCAGCAGCTACTCTTCCTGGGGTTTATTATGGATCCCCATTAGATGCTGTCAAAGCAGCAGCTACTCTTCCTGGGGTCCAGCAAAATTAAGGCAGTTTATACAATTTTAAAAACATTACAGTACATTCACAGATTTCATAACACACTGTGTGCCCTCAGGCCCCATACTCCACCACTACCACATATCTACAGTACTAAATCTGTGTGTGTGTGTGTGTGTGTGTGTGTGTGTGTGTGTGTGTGTGTGTGTGTGTGTGTGTGTGTGTGTGTGTGTGTGTGTGTGTGTGTGTGTGTGTGCGTGCGTGCGTGCGTGCGTGCGTGCGTGCGTGCGTGCGTGCGTGCGTGCGTGCGTGCGTGCGTGCGTGCGTGCATGTGTCTGTGCCAATGTGTGTTGCTTCACAGTCCCCGCTGTTACATAAGGTGTTTTTTAATCGTTTTTTAAAATCTAATTTTACTGCTTGCGTCAGTTACTTGATGTGGAATAGAGTTCCATGTAGACATGGCTCTATGTGGTACTGTGCGCCTCCCATAGTCTGTTCTGGACTTGGGGACTGTGAAGAGACCTCTTGTGGCATGTCTTGTGGGGTATGCATGGGTGTCTGAGCTGTGTGCCAGTAGTATAAAGAGACAGCTCGGTGCATTCAATTTTCAACAGCTCGGTGCATTCTCATAAATAAAAGTTGTGATGAAGTCAATCTCTCCACCACTTTCAGCCAGGAGAGATTGACATGCATATGATTAATATTAGCTCTCTGTGTACATCCAAGGTAAAGCCGTGCTGCCCTGTTCTGAGCCAATTGCAATTTTCCTAAGTCCTTTTTTGTGGCACCCAACCACACGACTGAACAGTAGTCCATGTGTGACAAAATTAGGGCCTGTAGGACCTGCCTTGTTGATAGTGTTGTTAAAGAAGGTAGAAATTAGGGCCTGTAGGACCTGCCTTGTTGATAGTGTTGTTAAGAAGGTAGAAACTAGGGCCTGTAGGACCTGCCTTGTTGATAGTGTTGTTAAGAAGGCAGAGCATCACTTTATTATAGACAGACTTCTCCCCATCTTAGCTACTACTGCATCAATATGTTTTGACCATGACAGTTTACAATCTAGTGTTACTCCAAGCAGTTTAGTCATCTGAACTTGCTCAATTTCCACATGATTTACTACAAGATTTAGTTGATGAGCTTCCCTGAGACGGTTTCTTACAGTTTGTGCAGAAATTCTTTGGTTGTGCAAACCCACAATTTCATCAGCTGTTCGGGTGTCTGGTCTCAGACAATCCTGCAGGTGAAGAAGCCGAATGTGGAGGTCTTGGGCTGGCGTGTTTACACGTGGTCTGCGGTTGTGAGGCCAAATTCTCTAAAACGATGTTGGAGGTGGTTTATGGTAGAGAAATTAACATTCAATTCCCTGGCAACAGCTCTGGTGGACATTCCTGCAGTCAGCATGTAAATTGCACTCTCCCTCAAAACTTGAGACATCTGTGGCATTGTGTTGTGTGACAAAACTGCACATTTACAAGTAGCCTTTTATTGTCCCCAGCACAAGGTGCACCTGTGGAATGATCATTCTGTTTAATCAGCTTCTTAATATGCCACACCTGTCAAGTGGATGGATTATCTTGACAAATGAGAAATGCTCACTAACAGGGATGTAAAAGAAATTGGTGCACATAACGTATGGACATTTTCGGGGATCTTTTATTTCAGCTTGTGAAACATGGGACCAGCACTTTCCATGTTGCGTTTATATTTTTGTTCAGTATATCTTAACATTGTAATGATAATCAGAGAACAGGTCAAGGTCTGAATTGAATTATGTGCAATACTTTCCACTTCCACAGACACAGTTAATAAGGAGGTGTGTGGGTCATATGGCCAATAGCCCTTTCTGTGGCTGACAAGTCCCACCCATATCAAAGACTATTATATTAGTTTTGACATTTGTTTCAGAAAAGTAAAACTATAGTTTTAAGCAGCTGCAGCTGCAGCAAAGTTATATTTGAACTTTCCTTAGTTTAATTTAGACACAACTGTATAAATTCAACATTGAAAGAATAAATAAATCAAGCAGATAATTTCAAATCTTCCCTTTGCACAGTTAAAGATATCTATAATGTGTCTAGGTGAATAATTGCAGTATTACCTCGGGTTGAATCGACTTATCTGTAATGCGATTCTTTTTCTGTATTTTTGCATCAACAAAGCCTTTTTCTTGATTTACTTTGTATAAAAACCCATTGATTGTTGCTTGTCGGCTCCTCGGTTCTCAGGAGAACTTGACGATGGGTGCGTTGATGTCGTCGAGAGACGGCAGACCGACATGTGGTGCTTTCATAGAGACAGATAGAGGAATTCCAGTGGCTTGGGAAAGTATTCATCCCCTTGGCATTTTTCCTATTTTTTTGCATTAAAACCTAGAATTAAACTAGATTTTAGGGGGAGGTTGTATCATTTGATTTACCCAACATGCCTACCATTTTGAAGACACAAAATATTTTTTTATTGTGAAACAAACAAGAAATAAAACTAAAAAACAGAAAACTTGAGCGTGCATAACTATTCACCCCCCCAAAGTCAATACTTTGTAGAACCACCTTTTGCAGCAATTACAGCTGCAAGTCTCTTGGAGTATGTCTCTATAAGCTTGGCACATCTAGCCACTGGGATTTTTGCCCATTCTTCAAGGCAAAACTGCTCCAGCTCCTTCAAGTTGGATGGGTTCAGCTGGTGTACAGCAATCTTTAAGTCACACCACATATTCTCAATTGAATTGAGGTCTGGGCTTTGACTAGGCCATTCCAATACATTTAGATGTTCCCCTTAAACCACTCGAGTGTTGCTTTAGCGGTATGCTTAGGATCATTGTCCTGCTGGAAGGTGAACCTCCGTCCCAGTCTCAAATCTCTGGAAGACTGAAACAGGTTTCCCTCAAGACTTTCTCTGTATTTAGCGCCATCCATCATTCCTTCAATTCTGACCAATTTCCAGTCCCTGCCGATAAAAAACATCCCCACAGCATGATGCTGCCACCACCATGCTTCACTGTGGGGATGGTGTTCTTGGGGTGATGGAGGTGTTGGATTTGCGCCAGACATAGCGTGAGTGTATGGCTTAAAGTGGTCCTATGTACACATAATCCAAAAGATATTCAAATCTCCGCTGTTGAGCTTTGCAGCTCCTTCAGGTTTATCTTTGGTCTCTTTGCGTCCTCTCTGATTAATGCCCTCCTTGCCTGGTCCGTGAGTTTTGGTGGGCGGCCCTCTCTTGGCAGGTTTATTGTTTTAATAATGGATTTAATGGTGCTCTGTGGGATATTCAAAGTTTCTGATATTTTTTTATAACCCAACCCTGATCTCTACTTCTCCACAACTTTGTCCCTGACCTGTCTGGAGAGCTCATTTGTCTTCATGGTGCCGCTTGCTTGGTGGTGCCCCTTAGTGGTGTTGAGACTCTGGGGCATTTCAAAACAGGTGAAAATATACTGAGATCATGTGACACTTAGATTGCACACAAGTGGACTTTATTTAACTAATTATGTGACTTCTGAAGGTAATTGGTTGCATCACTTCACCAATGTGGACTATTTTGTGTATGTCCATTACATGAAATCCAAATAAAAATGCATTTAAATTACAGGTTGTAATGCAACAAAATAGGAAAAATGCCACAGGGGGGGGGGGGTGAATGCTTTTGCAAGGAACTGTAGATAGAGGTCTTTATAGCTGTGCCATTATAACATATGTGACAGTGTGGGCTGTGCCATTATAACACATGTGACAGTGTGGGCTGTGCCATTATAACACATGTGACAGTGTGGGCTGTGCCATTATAACATATGTGACAGTGTGGGCTGTGCCATTATAACATATGTGACAGTGTGGGCTGTGCCATTATAACATGTGACAGTGTGGGCTGTGCCATTATAACATATGTGACAGTGTGGGCTGTGCCATTATAACATATGTGACAGTGTGGGCTGTGCCATTATAACATATGTGACAGTGTGGGCTGTGCCATTATAACATGTGACAGTGTGGGCTGTGCCATTATAACATATGTGACAGTGTGGGCTGTGCCATTATAACATGTGACAGTGTGGGCTGTGCCATTATAACATGTGACAGTGTGGGCTGTGCCATTATAACATGTGACAGTGTGGGCTGTGCCATTATAACATGTGACAGTGTGGGCTGTGCCATTATAACATGTGACAGTGTGGGCTGTGCCATTATAACATGTGACAGTGTCAGCTGTGCCATTATAACATATGTGACAGTGTGGGCTGTGCCATTATAACATGTGACAGTGTGGGCTGTGACAGTGTGGGCTTATAACATGTGACAGTGTGGGCTGTGCCATTATAACATGTGACAGTGTGGGCTGTGCCATTATAACATATGTGACAGTGTGGGCTGTGCCATTATAACATATGTGACAGTGTGGGCTGTGCCATTATAACATGTGACAGTGTGGGCTGTGCCATTATAACATATGTGACAGTGTGGGCTGTGCCATTATAACATGTGACAGTGTGACAGTGGGCTGTGCCATTATAACATATGTGACAGTGTGGGCTGTGCCATTATAACATATGTGACAGTGTGGGCTGTGCCATTATAACATATGTGACAGTGTGGGCTGTGCCATTATAACATATGTGACAGTGTGGGCTGTGCCATTATAACATATGTGACAGTGTGGGCTGTGCCATTATAACATATGTGACAGTGTGGGCTGTGCCATTATAACATATGTGACATGTGTGGGCTGTGCCATTATAACATGTGACAGTGTGGGCTGTGCCATTATAACATATGTGACAGTGTGGGCTGTGCCATTATAACATATGTGACAGTGTGGGCTGTAACCATTATAACATATGTGACAGTGTGGGCTGTGCCATTATAACATATGTGACAGTGTGGGCTGTGCCATTATAACATATGTGACAGTGTGGGCTGTGCCATTATAACATATGTGACAGTGTGGGCTGTGCCATTATAACATATGTGACAGTGTGGGCTGTGCCATTATAACATATGTGACAGTGTGGGCTGTGCCATTATAACATATGTGACAGTGTGGGCTGTGCCATTATAACATGTGACAGTGTGGGCTGTGCCATTATAACATATGTGACAGTGTGGGCTGTGCCATTATAACATGTGACAGTGTGGGCTGTGCCATTATAACATGTGACAGTGTGGGCTGTGCCATTATAACATATGTGACAGTGTGGGCTGTGCCATTATAACATATGTGACAGTGTGGGCTGTGCCATTATAACATATGTGACAGTGTGGGCTGTGCCATTATAACATATGTGACATTGTGGGCTGTGCCATTATAACATATGTGACAGTGTGGGCTGTGCCATTATAACATATGTGACAGTGTGGGCTGTGCCATTATAACATATGTGACAGTGTGGGCTGTGCCATTATAACATATGTGACAGTGTGGGCTGTGCCATTATAACATGTGACAGTGTGGGCTGTGCCATTATAACATATGTGACAGTGTGGGCTGTGCCATTATAACATATGTGACAGTGTGGGCTGTGCCATTATAACATATGTGACAGTGTGAGGCTGTGCCATTATAACATATGGCTGTGCCATTATAACATATGTGACAGTGTGGGCTGTGCCATTATAACATATGTGACAGTGTGGGCTGTGCCATTATAACATATGTGACAGTGTGGGCTGTGCCATTATAACATATGTGACAGTGTGGGCTGTGCCATTATAACATATGTGACAGTGTGGGCTGTGCCATTATAACATATGTGACAGTGTGGGCTGTGCCATTATAACATATGTGACAGTGTGGGCTGTGCCATTATAACATATGTGACAGTGTGGGCTGTGCCATTATAACATATGTGACAGTGTGGGCTGTGCCATTATAACATATGTGACAGTGTGGGCTGTGCCATTATAACATATGTGACAGTGTGGGCTGTGCCATTATAACATATGTGACAGTGTGGGCTGTGCCATTATAACATATGTGACAGTGTGGGCTGTGCCATTATAACATGTGACAGTGTGGGCTGTGCCATTATAACATGTGACAGTGTGGGCTGTGCCATTATAACATATGTGACAGTTTGGGCTGTGCCATTATAACATATGTGACAGTGTGGGCTGTGCCATTATAACATATGTGACAGTGTGGGCTGTGCCATTATAACATATGTGACAGTGTGGGCTGTGCCATTATAACATGTGACAGTGTGGGCTGTGCCATTATAACATATGTGACAGTGTGGGCTGTGCCATTATAACATATGTGACAGTGTGGGCTGTGCCATTATAACATATGTGACAGTGTGGGCTGTGCCATTATAACATGTGACAGTGTGACAGGCTGTGCCATTATAACATGTGACAGTGTGGGCTGTGCCATTATAACATGTGACAGTGTGGGCTGTGCCATTATAACATGTGACAGTGTGGGCTGTGCCATTATAACATATGTGACAGTGTGGGCTGTGCCATTATAACATATGTGACAGTGTGGGCTGTGCCATTATAACATATGTGACAGTGTGGGCTGTGCCATTATAACATATGTGACAGTGTGGGCTGTGCCATTATAACATATGTGACAGTGTGGGCTGTGCCATTATAACAGGTGACAGTGTGGGCTGTGCCATTATAACATATGTGACAGTGTGGGCCGTGCCATTATAACATATGTGACAGTGTGGGCTGTGCCATTATAACATATGTGACAGTGTGGGCTGTGCCATTATAACATATGTGACAGTGTGGGCTGTGCCATTATAACATATGTGACAGTGTGGGCTGTGCCATTATAACATATGTGACAGTGTGGGCTGTGCCATTATAACATATGTGACAGTGTGGGCTGTGCCATTATAACATATGTGACAGTGTGGGCTGTGCCATTATAACATATGTGACAGTGTGGGCTGTGCCATTATAATGTGACATATGTGACAGTGTGGGCTGTGCCATTATAACATATGTGACAGTGTGGGCTGTGCCATTATAACATATGTGACAGTGTGGGCTGTGCCATTATAACATATGTGACAGTGTGGGCTGTGCCATTATAACATATGTGACAGTGTGGGCTGTGCCATTATAACATATGTGACAGTGTGGGCTGTGCCATTATAACATATGTGACAGTGTGGGCTGTGCCATTATAACATATGTGACAGTGTGGGCTGTGCCATTATAACATATGTGACAGTGTGGGCTGTGCCATTATAACAGTGTGACAGTGTGGGCTGTGCCATTATAACATATGTGACAGTGTGGGCTGTGCCATTATAACATATGTGACAGTGTGGGCTGTGCCATTATAACATATGTGACAGTGTGGGCTGTGCCATTATAACATATGTGACAGTGTGGGCTGTGCCATTATAACATATGTGACAGTGTGGGCTGTGCCATTATAACATGTGACAGTGTGGGCTGTGCCATTATAACATGTGACAGTGTGGGCTGTGCCATTATAACATGTGACAGTGTGGGCTGTGCCATTGAGGCAATGTCCATTTGAAGTAGTCAATTTTCTTCATGACATGACTCCTACAAGGTCATCAGGATTAATCAGCCAATTAGCTGGAAGTCCCACCCAGTTGACATTAAAATGGTGGAAGTCTGCAATGGCACTGCCCATGCTGAAATGGCCTTTTGGCCACTAGAGGCCTTTATCATTCTCTATGGGTGCTTTCAAGACAACTTGGAACTCAGAAAAAAACAAGGTGAAATCATGACGGTGATCTTCAGGTCAGATATTCTGATGGTGCTTTCAAGACAACTTGGAACTCAGAAAAAAACAAGGTGAAATCATGACGGTGATCTTCAGGTCAGATATTCTGATGGTGCTTTCAAGACAACTTTGAATTGGATGACCGTTCAAAATTAATTTTCCCCAGTCTGAGATTGTTTTATTTGCACAGTTCCCAGTGGTCTTGAAAGCACTGAAGTCAGAGATTTCCATGTGTTTTGAAAGCGGCATTGGCCTATCAGCTGACTCCCTTGTTTAAAGAGCCATTGAACAAGCAGTTGCTCATGGAGAAAAAAAAAAATTCAGTCTTGGAGGTCGGTTTCCTGAACAATGATGTGTTTGGTTAATGACATTTCTTACATTGTTAACCCAGGAAATCTTAGGATTTCTTGATTTAGAAGCCTATTTCACTTCCTTAAAAATCCCCAAAATGAATCATTAAATGCTGAGAGAAAAATGGACAATTACAGAATATAATCAAACAACCTTTACTTGCTATTCTCTGATAAAGATCGTGATTTAGTCTTCAAATAGGCAACGTCACATTTCACAGGAGGTTTAGGATCAGTGGCAGCGTCTTGCACTGTTTTGAGGAGGTAGTCACAAACTGAGCAGGACTAAACGTCACGATACCGATTTCTTTATTTTTTGCTGTGTCTTTCAGTACGATTGTATATTGTGCTTGAATTACAAATAGTGCATGATACAGACTAATAAATAAAAAAATGTCTCCTTCACCAACTGAATGAAACCCAGTCTGGGTTTGTGTGAAGAAACAAGCATTTTTTTTCATTTGAGTAAAAAGCATACTTAAGTAACCCATTGACAAATTGTATTTCAAAAATAAAAAGTAAATTCTGTATTTAGTAATATCTTTAGACGACATATATTTAACAATGCCATTAATTGGTATGGAAAATTTGACATTGACAGTGGCTTCACATAAATGATCTAATTGATCCAGCAGATAAGGGAACAATTTTAATTCATTTGCTACACATTCAAACAAAATTCTCAAAATGGTCAAATCACTACATGTGTTAGGTACACAGGCAATGTGCATTCATTCCAGCAGGAAAGAATCAATGAATTCTCTGAATCTGTTACGTCCTAATACACAATGAAATACATTCTCAATTAAGGAGCAGGCAGAAGTCAAAGCTTGAAGTAGGTAAAGGGTTGCTCTTGATCCAGTGGGTTTGGCCTCCTGACGGCGATCAATGGAAGACGGTCTGCCTCCAGCGCTTGTCGTACAGGAAGGGCCAGAGGCTATCCCTCACTGCCGTCTTAAAGGGGATGGGCTCCACGCTGAGGCCCAGCAGCTCAAGACGGGAACACTCCAGCCGGGCATTGTGAGGTCTCTGAGCCCCCACACCGGCAGGCTGCTCCGTAATCTGGGGTGGAAGAGGGTCATAGGCAGTGGGTATAGACAGCATCAGGAAATAATGTTTCGATGGAATTATCTTTAAGTGCATTCGTGTGGGAGAAACAGCATGAGATGAGACCGATCAATAAATACACATTTATTCATGAGTAACAGAAAAAGGAAATGCACACAGGCTATCAAATGACTGCTGGGCAGGTTGAAAGCGTCTGCAATCATACAGGCTATCATACCGGTATCAAATGAGTGCTGGGCAGGTTGAAAGCATCTGCAATCATACAGGCTATCATACCGGTATCAAATGAGTGCTGGGCAGGTTGAAAGCGTCTGCAATCATACAGGCTATCATACCGGTATCAAATGACTGCTGGGCAGGTTGAAAGTGTCTGCAATCATACAGGCTATCATACCGGTATCAAATGACTGCTGGGCAGGTTGAAATACCGGTATCAAATGACTGTCTGCAATCATACAGGCTATCATACCGGTATCAAATGACTGCTGGGCAGGTTGAAAATGTGTCTGCAATCATACAGGCTATCATACCGGTATCAAATGACTGCTGGGCAGGTTGAAAGCATCTGCAATCATACAGGCTGCAATCATACAGGCTATCATACCGGTATCAAATGAGTGCTGGGCAGGTTGAAAGCGTCTGCAATCATACAGGCTATCATACCGGTATCAAATGACTGCTGGGCAGGTTGAAAGCGTCTGCAATCATACAGGCTATCATACCGGTATCAAATGACTGCTGGGCAGGTTGAAAGTGTCTGCAATCATACAGGCTATCATACCGGTATCAAATGACTGCTGGGCAGGTTGAAAGCATCTGCAATCATACAGGCTATCATACCGGTATCAAATGAGTGCTGGGCAGGTTGAAAGCGTCTGCAATCATACAGGCTATCATACCGGTATCAAATGACTGCTGGGCAGGTTGAAAGTGTCTGCAATCATACAGGCTATCATACTGGGCGGTAATCAAATGAGTGCTGGGCAGGTTGAAAGCATCTGCAATCATACAGGCTATCATACCGGTATCAAATGAGTGCTGGGCAGGTTGAAAGCATCTGCAATCATACAGGCTATCATACCGGTATCAAATGACTGCTGGGCAGGTTGAAAGTGTCTGCAATCATACAGGCTATCATACCGGTATCAAATGAGTGCTGGGCAGGTTGAAAGCATCTGCAATCATACAGGCTATCATACCGGTATCAAATGAGTGCTGGGCAGGTTGAAAGCTTCTGCAATCGCACAGGCCATTTCATATTTGGTCATTTGTTCCTTTCCAGAGTAATGGAAGATCCCTCGTATTGATGGGTCCTGGAAAGCACAAAAACACATGCAGATACAATTAATATAATGAAGGGACCAGACCATAGACATTGCCTTATGGGCTGTTCAATGAACCAGTCAGTTTGAGCTCACCTGGCGCCTCCGCTCAGCCATCTGTCTGCAGACTCGAGCCACATCGTTGACGTAGGTGGGGAAGCGCTGCTGACAGTGCTCCACATTGCAGCTCTCGGTCCCATCCTGAACCTTGTCCCACAGCACAGTCACAGCGCTCTCATCCACACGCTCTACCTCGCCGTACAGTATGGGCACTCGCAGCACAGCCGCACCTGCATAGGGGAGGAATTGGAATGACAGATGAACATTTAGGGGATCAGGGAGCCAAGGACGTGTGAGAAGTCACACATGACTATAGAGTACGAAAAAGATAAACACAATGACACCGATAGTAAAGGAATGAGTAGAGTGTTGACGCACCAGGGCTGTGTCTCAGGACCGTACTCTCCCCCGCTACCTTGGACTTGCCATACGCATTTAAAGGATTAGGAGTGTCGTGCTCTCCATAGGGAGGGTTCCGACCATCAAACACATAGTCAGTGCTGATGTAGATGAGGAAGACCCCAGCTTCAGATATCACAACACAAACAGGAAAATATGTTCAGTGAACTGTAGAAACCATAGGCCTACATGCTTTTTTAGAAACTTGTTAATAGTAATATTATATTTCAAACAATCTCAATGGCACACTAGCACTGTAGTAAGAGCTCATTTACATTTTTTGAACATTGTGAATTTGTTTATTTAACATAACGCATTATCAAGAGATGTTTTAAATATTCCTGCACAGTTGTTATTATATTGAACAAAAATAAAACGCAACATGTAAAGTGTTGGTCCCATGTTTCATGAGCTGAAATAAAAGATCCCCAGAATTTTCCAGATGCACAAAAAGCTTATTTCTCTCATAATTTTATGCAGAAATGCATTGACATCCCTGTTAGTGAGCGTGACTCCTTTACCAACGTGATTACGTTGACAGGTGTGGCATATCAAGAAGCTGATTAAACAGTATGATCATTACAGAGGTGCACCTTGTTCTGAGGACAATAAAAGGTTATCCTACAATGTCCAGTTGTCACAACACCACAGATGTCTCAAGATGAGGGAGGGTGCAAATTGAATGCAGGAATATCCTACAGAGCTGTTCCCAGAGAATTGAATGTTCATTTCGCTACCATAAGCCGCTTCCAATGTCATTTTAGAGAATTTGGCGGCATGTCCAACCGGCCTCACAACTGCAGACCACGTGCACCCATGCCAGCCCAGGACCTCCACAATCAGCTTCTTCACCTGCGGGATTGTCTGGGGATTGGGGGATGCTGCTGAGTAGTATTTCTGACTCTAATAAAGCCCTTTAGTGGGGAAAAAAACTCACTGATTGGCTGGGCCTAGCTCCCCAGTGGGCTGGCCTATGATGTCCCAAGCCCAACCATGGCTGTGCCCCTAACCAGTCATGTGAAATCCATAGATTAGGCCCTAATGAAATGTATTTCAATTGACCGATTTCCTTCTATGAACTGAGACTCAGTAAAATCTTTGAAATTGTTGTGTTTATATTTTTGTTCAATATATATATATCAAAAAGTATACATTCAACACCTGAAATTGTGCAATTGTGCATCCTGAATTCTCAGTGTGTATGATTCTGATAATAAAGCAGACCCACCTGACTCTATAGCTAAAGTCGCAGATGCATGGACATTCAGGTTCAGGGCTGCCTCTGTGTGCTGCTCTATCACATCTGGCCTCCTCTCCCCAGCACAGTGCACAATCACACGGGGCTGATGACACAGAACACATTCAACACAAGGTAATACAGTAAGGAATATGTATGTACAATGATATCTAAGCCATTTATCCCCATTTTAGGCTGTTTAGCCTTTCATCTAAATTTCTGATGACAATGATTCCCACAAGGAATACAGTACTTCCAGAATTCTGCAGCCTACACAGAATGACAAGACTTCAATCCTCACCTGGAAGTCTCGAATGACAGCTCGCACAGCATCCTCGTCCGTTAGGTTGCATCGTAGGAAGCGGGGCTGAGCCCGTCTGTACCCACATCCCAAGGTGTTCCAGGCATTATTCTGGAACTCTTTATAAACCGCACGCCCAAGCAGCCCGGTGGCCCCTGTCACTAGCACACGCCTATAGGGGATGGCCACATTCGCCTAAAGAAGAGACACAGAAAAATACAACTTAAGTTATACATTGTTTTGTTATGACTCCTGACAATAAAAACTGATGTAATCCACATATGAACTTGCAGTTATATGAAGCTAAACATTTTGAAATTCATTATAATATAATATAATCATTTACAGCTTAATGTTGTAACGATCTTTAATTTCCATTTTGACCTATGTACTGATACGTGCTAACAGGGGTGTATTCATTATGCCGATTCTGTTGCAAAACATTTCATCTGCATCAGAAACTGTTTACACCAAATGCTATCGAACTCCGTTTTGTTCTTAAACGGATGCTGTAGTTCAGTCGTCTCTTTAAAAAAAAAACATTTAAAAAAAAGCATCTGGAACAAGTTGGGAAGGTACCCCGCGGACTCCACTTTACAGCATGAATTATTCGATAATTTATAGATGTGCAACTTGTACCAAACACGTCACAAACTATTCAGATTGGAATGGCAAAGCGTGAAAACCACACAATTAAAATTAACTACAACTTCCGTTTAAACCCAACAGCGCTTACGTTAGGTTGAAGAGCGTTTGCAGTGTACGGTTTCTATTGCGAAACGTTTTGCAACAGTCTCGGCGTAATGAATACACCTCAGTTCCTGTCACACTACCGTGCCAAAATGGGTGCCCAATGAGTCAAAACCTATTAGACACGATTCGAGACATTACAAGTCTTCGCCTAAATAAATAATAATTTATTTGAAATCTACTGGCTAACTAGACAACTTCGACCATCACTAGTTAGCAACAGGATTAGCTAGATGAATTCATTGTAATAGTGATGTAACGTTATTAGCTAACGTAGCAATTCTCTCTCAAAAGTAAAAATGCCCCCGATTCTACTTTTACCTGCACCACCTCCACGTGCCCTGGGGTGAAATGTATCTTAAGTTCCTTTTCGTTCATGGTCAACAGAAATATCAAAATGTAATATCTACTATGCTTATTCAATCAACGCCAATGTTAATATAATTTCTGTTGCGCAGCTTTCCCGGATCAGCTGTTTCCAGTCTCGCGAGAGGTTGCGCGGATGTAGCGACACAGCGATCCGGTAAGCGAGTCCAACTGGTTACGGTCTCAAAATGTATATTAGTCCTTATGTTGAGGACACGCAGTCCAACGAAATGCTTTACTTGCAGGTTCCTTCTCGACAATGCAACAATAAAAACTATTAAAAAAACAAAGGACGAACATAAGTAAAATGTCTCAGTAGAATAGAGTTGACATTTTAGCATAACTATAATAAATGAAGGCACAACTTAATAGTAACATTTCTTAAAACGTGTAAATTATCAGGGAAGTGTTTAAATTGTGCAGTATTAGCAAATCACGTTGGTATATCTCCTTACAAACACTAACCATGTATGCTAAACTCAGCAACTGGCCCAAGGGATACAACCCCCAACTAGCTGGGGATAGCAAGCTAGCAGGTGCATTCACATTCATTCATAGCTCCTGTGGCTAAAATCGTTGAGCAAGCTAAAGTTAGCTAGCAAGCTACCTTTATAGCAGTGGCTAAGCTTAGCTAGCTGTTAAATCGTCACTCCTTACTACGTAAACCCTGTACATTTACCTCGGAAGCTCCGTATTTATATCCCGACATCGTTTCCCACAAACACAACCATACAACTCGATCAAGCACCACCACTAATTTATAGAGAGAGAAAAAAAAGGACAGAGTATTTTTTTCCCGGCAACATCAATTCTTAAAGGGGAAGTTTTGTGGTGTACCCCATAGCGACCAATAGATGGCAGTTCTATCTCACATATCTAGCAGGTCTAATAAAGCATAATCAGTTACATAAATTATTTGAATATGTAAATGTGTTTTTAGCTCATGCAGATATTCCCATAGCCACTTCTAATGAAGCCTAGCTACTAGAAATAATTTCATTCCATTTTTGTCATTAGCTACCTACCTACTTTATAACAAACACCCTTTGTTCTAGCCCCATGGTAAAAGGTAATGTATGATTCTTGGTTACTATGGGCTGGACTACGTGGGCTTTCTGGTTTGCTATATCTTTGAGCATGAGCGTCATACTACAATATAGTTAAATAAAGGTTCAATAAAAATGAAATATATTTAGGACAGTCAACCCAGTGGTGAGAGGACTGGGCGTGTCCTGTGGTTTCGTCTATAAGGGATACAGCTTTTGTCAAAATTGACTTTTCATACCAGTTTTATGAGAATTTACACAGTAGGTTAGGATAATTAAAGTAGCAGGTTATGAGAATTAGATTAAAAACTAGCATGAGTGCGGCAGGGTAGCCTAGTGGTTAGAGCGTTAGACTAGTAACCGCAAGGTTGCAAGTTCAAACCCCTGAACTGACAAGGTACAAATCTGTCCCTCAACAGGCAGTTAACCCACTGTTCCTAGGCAGTCATTGAAAATAGAATTTGTTCTTAACTGACTTGCCTAGTTAAATAACGGTAAAATAAAAAAATCTAACCATTTACTTTTGACGTCAAGTTAACAAACGCTGTATCCCATCTAGACATGGCAGTGTCCTGTCACACATTCCTGAGAGTGACATTCTGACACATTTGAGTCTGTACGTGCATACTTGGAACGGTCACTTCAAAGACCAAACTTTGATCATTTTTTTGTTGCAATAACAGCAATATGTGTGGTCAAGGTTGGGGTGGAGAAACGTGTGAAAGGTGACAGATAAAGTAACAGGTGTTCCTTCCCATGTCCCCCAAATATCAATCGCCCCTTCCTCCTGTATGGTGTAGCTCACACTTCTGGCTTTTACACAGTACGTCATTAAAACAAAATATTCAATAGAAACCTGATTGCAGATATCATATCAGGTCAAGAAATACTAAATAATATCAGACAGAAATAAATAGATTGACCACCTCCGAAAAAGAGTAACAATCAAAAACACATTTCTAAATTATGTAATTGAATGGTAGTGAAAGGGTCAAGATAGAAACCAACTTAGGAATAGATGACCAATTCATTGGCCAAAAGGTTAATAGCAGTTGTGAAGGGACATCGCGTTGTTTCAATGTTGTCAGTGACTTAAAACATGGTCTGAAGTTGCTTGAGAGTTGAAGTAAATTTCACATCAGCCATGTGCATTGCAGAATTAGACTTACATTTCAGAGGAAAATAACTCATGGGGATAAGCAATGCCCTGAAGTTTTGGTATTTTGGTGCACTCTGCATGCCTCATTTCTTAGAACTGGACAAGAGTGAGTTTGTTAGTATGGCAGCAATCCCACTCACTCACCCTCATGCCTCCTCCTGTAATGAATAGGCCAACACTACCTCCTCCCTGTGGTAGGTCAAGGGTAAGAGTGAGTGACATGATTTTACAACCATCCAGAGGCTGTACCCCTCATGGTCAGCAGAAACCCAGTGAACCTACCAGTACATGTTGGATGTTGTTTCTTAGAGTGTAATGCTAGGTTCAAAACAACTGGTAACTCTGGAATCTCCGACTTCAGTGCATTCAAGTACACTGGGATCTTGCGTAAAATAAAATAAATAAAAAATCAGACTGGGAAAAATAGTTTTAGTCATCCAGCTCGGAATTCGGAAACTTGGCATCGTTCTAGATCTCAAACTTTCCTACCTAAACATCACTGGCGTTATGATTTGACTTTCTTTTTCCCCCCCAGAGCTCCCGGGTTGTCTTGAATGCTCCATAATAAATGGGTGAAATATATTATAGGAAATTAATTATGAGTGTTGTGTGTACTTCAAGTATTAGTAGGATACTTAAACAGCTAGGAACATAAGCATTTCGCTACACCCGCGATAACATGCTAAATATGTGTACACGACCAATCTAATTTGTTTTGAACAATTATTCACAGTTCAACGAAAAATCCAAGTCCTACATCTTTGGAACCTGGTGAAGCTGGAATTCTCAGAATCTATAATACACACCATCCATCATATTAACCATTATTGCAGGAGTATGCATATGAAACCATGAGTAATGAATTGGGTCACTAATACTCTGTACATCTATAGAGTGTTATACCATAATATACTAAAGCCCTCAAACTCAACTCTGGACCTCAAAGCCAGTTCTGCTGCGTTTTTTAATTGTTCCCCTATAATCATGGCCTGATTTAGACCTGGGACACCAGGTGAGTCCAATGAATTAGAACAGAAAACCAGAGGGCTCCAGACCTCGTAAGGTAACAGTTGAATACCCTGTACATACGGTGTTTTTTCGGAAAGTATTCAGATCCATTGACTTTTTCTCATTTTGTTACGTTACAGCCTTATTCTAAAGTGTATTCAATTGTTTCTTCCCACATCAATCTACACACAATATCCCATAATGACAAAGTGAAAACATTTTTTCATTTTTTTTTTTTACAAATGTATTACTGTTACGTTCCCCAGTTTCTGTGT
This sequence comes from Oncorhynchus tshawytscha, assembly GCF_018296145.1. Classification (NCBI taxonomy): domain Eukaryota; kingdom Metazoa; phylum Chordata; class Actinopteri; order Salmoniformes; family Salmonidae; genus Oncorhynchus; species Oncorhynchus tshawytscha. The sequence continues at coordinate 43,541,195 of NC_056458.1, read as the reverse complement.
TGTAGTTTGTGTATTTGAGTGTGTTTCAGGAGATAGCTTCCTGAAATCCCCCAGCAGCTGATTGGTCGACTCCAAGATTAATTGGAGAGCTGACCCCGCCCCCTCGTCAGGACTCAGCTGTCTCCAATTTCCAATGCCTTCTGAAGCTATAAAAGCCAGTGTTCTGTTGTTCAGGGAAGAGATTGATTGTGATATAGATTATTGCTGAGGGGTATAGCATGTTGATGGCTGAGGGGTATAGCATGTTGATGGCTGAGGGGTATAGCATGTTGATGGCTGAGGGGTATAGCATGTTGATGGCTGAGGGGTATAGCATGTTGATGTTACTTGTTGTTGATAGCCGTTTTGGTATGTTCTGTGTTTGTTGCTTTGTCAGAACTTCTTTAATGGCCTGAGTTAGTTTTTTCTCAGTTTTGTTGTGAAGTAGATTGTTTAATATCCTGTTTCATTTAGTTCCCAGGGGGAAGGAGGAGGCACCTAGGGAGTGCTTAGGCAAGAGGCCCGCGGGAAAACATATAGCCGTAGTATATTCACTGTCTAGGCACACTAGATAAGACCTGGGCAGACCACCCCCTGTATTTTGGTTAGCGCACCAGGTGGTGCTAAGTTAGATAAGTAGTGGTTAGGCAGGTCAGATAGGAGAGGGTAGGTTAGGCAGGTCAGATAGGAGAGGAGAGGGTAGGTTAGGCAGGTCAGATAGGAGAGGGAGGGTAGGTTAGGGTTAGGCAGGTCAGATAGGAGAGGAGAGGGTAGGTTAGGCAGGTCAGATAGGAGAGGGTAGGGGTAGGTTAGGCAGGTCAGATAGGAGAGGGTAGGTTAGGTAAGAGCAGCATAGGCAAGATACAGTAGATGATATCGAGTACAGTATATACATATGAGATAAGTATGTAAACCAAGTGGCATAGTTAAAGTGGCTAGTGATACATGTATTACAAGGATGCAGTCGATGATATAGGTACAGTATCAACGTATGCATATGAGATCAATGATAGGAAGTAACATTATATAAGGTAGCATTGTTTAAAGTGGCTAGTGATATATTTACATAATTTCAGGCAGGTCAATTCCCATGATTAAAGTGGCTGGTTAGAGTCAGTGTCATTGACAGTGTGTTGGCAGTAGCCACTCAATGTTAGTGGTGGCTGTTTAACAGTCTGATGGCCTTGAGATAGAAGCTGTTTTTAAGTCTCTGGTCCCAGCTTTGATGCACCTGTACTGACCTCGCCTTCTGGATGACAGCGGGGTGAACAGGCAGTGGTTGGTTGATGTCCTTGATGATCTTTATGGCCTTCCTGTAGCATCGGGTGGTTAGGTGTCCTGGAGGGCAGGTAGTTTGCCCCGGTGATGCGTTAGTGCAGACCTCACTACCCTCTGGAGAGGTTAGGTTGAGGGCGGTGGTTATACCAGGCGGATGATACAGCCCGCCAGGATGCTCTCGATTGAGCATCTGTAGAAGTTTGTGAGTGGTTTTGGTGACAAGGTCTTCAGCCTCCTGAGGTTGAAGAGGCGCTGCTGCGCCTTCCTCACGATGCTGTCTGTGTGAGTGGACCAATTCAGTTTGTCTGTGATGTGTATGCCGAGGGTTAAAACTTGCTACCCTCTCCACTACTGTTCCATCGATGTGGATGGGGGTGTTCCCTCTGCTGTTTCCTGAAGTCACAATCATCTCCTTAGTTTTGTTGACGTTGAGTGTGAGGTTATTTTCCTGACACCACACTCCGAGGGCCCTCACCTCCTCCCTGTAGGCCGTCTCAGATCGTTGTTGGTAATCAAGCCTACCACTGTTGTGTCGTCCGCAAACTTGAGATTGAGTTGGAGGGGTGCATGGCCACGCAGTCGTGGGTGAACAGGGAGTACAGGAGGGGGTCAGTGGTTAGGCAGGTCAGATAGGAGAGGGTAGGTTAGGTAAGTAGTGGTTAGGCAGGTCAGATAGGAGAGGGTAGGTTAGGTAGATAGTGGTTAGTTAGGCAGGTCAGATAGGAGAGGGTAGGTTAGGTAAGTAGTGGTTAGGCAGGTCAGATAGGAGAGGGTAGGTTAGGTAAGTAGTGGTTAGGCAGGTCAGATAGGAGAGGGTAGGTTAGGTAAGTAGTGGTTAGGCAGGTCAGATAGGAGAGGGTAGGTTAGGTAAGTAGTGGTTAGGCAGGTCAGATAGGAGAGGGTAGGTAAGTAGTGGTTAGGCAGGTCAGATAGGAGAGGGTAGGTTAGGTAAGTAGTGGTTAGGCAGGTCAGATAGGAGAGGGTAGGTTAGGTAAGTAGTGGTTAGGCAGGTCAGATGGGAGAGGGTAGGCTAGGTAAGTAGTGGTTAGGCAGGTCAGATAGGAGAGGGTAGGTTAGGTAAGTAGTGGTTAGGCAGGTCAGATAGGAGAGGGTAGGTTAGGTAAGTAGTGGTTAGGCAGGTCAGATAGGAGAGGGTAGGTTAGGTAAGTAGTGGTTAGGCAGGTCAGATAGGAGAGGGTAGGTTAGGTAAGTAGTGGTTAGGCAGGTCAGATAGGAGAGGGTAGGTTAGGTAAGTAGTGGTTAGGCAGGTCAGATAGGAGAGGGTAGGTTAGGTAAGTAGTGGTTAGGCAGGTCAGATAGGAGAGGGTAAGTAGTGGTTAGGCAGGTCAGATAGGAGAGGGTAAGTAGTGGTTAGGCAGGTCAGATAGGAGAGGGTAGGTAAGTAGTGGTTAGGCAGGTCAGATAGGAGAGGGTAGGTAAGTAGTGGTTAGGCAGGTCAGATAGGAGAGGGTAGGTAAGTAGTGGTTAGGCAGGTAAGATAGGAGAGGTTAGGTAAGTAGTGGTTAGGCAGGTAAGATAGGAGAGGTTAGGTAAGTAGTGGTTAGGCAGGTCAGATAGGAGAGGGTAGGTAAGTAGTGGTTAGGCAGGTCAGATAGGAGAGGGTAGGTAAGTAGTGGTTAGGCAGGTAAGATAGGAGAGGTTAGGTAAGTAGTGGTTAGGCAGGTAAGATAGGAGAGGTTAGGTAAGTAGTGGGTAGGCAGGTCAGATAGGAGAGGGTAAGTTAGGTAAGTAGTGGGTAGGCAGGTCAGATGGAGGGGGCTTTGACATTTACTTTCCTTGGTTCCGTACAGCCCCTTTTCCCCATATTACTGTGTGAAGGAATAAATTCCTAGTAAATGGTACCACTCTCTCTGCCTTTGTCATCCTTACTCACACCTACAGTCCATACCTCTCACTTCAGAGAGTTGAGTTGTAGCAGGGTGTTGTGTTCCCTCTTCAGAGGCGTGCCTAACAATTACAAGTAAAAAAACTAAAATACCTTTTTTACGTCAGTATTCAGACTTGAAATTGAGCTCAGGTGCATCCTGTTTGATTATCCAACTTGGAGTAAACCTGTGGTAAATTCAACTGATTGGACATGATTTGGAAAGGCACACACCCGTCTATATAAGGTCCCACAGTTGACAGTGCATATCAGAGAAAAAACCAAGCCGTGAGGGGATTGTCTTGACACAGATCTGGTGAAGGGTACCAAAACATTTCTGCAGCATTAAAGGTCCCCAAGAACACAGTGGCCTCCATTCTTAAATGGAAGAAGTTTTGGAACCACCTGGCAAACTGTGCAATCAGGGAGAAGGGCCTTGGTCAGGGAAGTGACCAAGAAATCAATGGTCACTCTGACAGAGCTCCAGAGTTCCTCTGTGGAGATGGGAGAACCTTCCCGGAAGGACAACCATCTCTGCAGCACTCCACCAATCAGGCCTTTATGGTAGAGCGGCCAGACGGAAGCCACTCCTCAGTAGAAGGCACAAGACAGCCCACTTGGAGCTTGCCAAAAGGCACCAGAACATGAGAAACAAAATTCTTTGATTGAACTCTTTGGCCTGAATGCCAAGTGTCACGTCTGGAGGAAACCTGGCATCATCCCTACGGTGAAGCATGGTGGTGGCAGCATCATGCTGTGGGGATGTTTTTCAGTGTCAGGATCGAGGGAAAGATGTACAGAGAGATCCTTGAAAACCTACTCCAGAGCGCTCAGGCCCTCAGACTGGGGCGAAGGTTCACTTTCAAACAGGACAACGACCCTAAGCACACAGCCAAGACAATGCAGGTTTGGCATCGGGACAAGTCTCTGAATGTCCTTGAGTGACCCAGCCAGAACCCGGGCTTTAACCTAATCAAACATCTCTGGAGAGACCTGAAAATAGCTGTGGAGTGACGCTCCCCGTCCAACCTGTCAGAGCTTGAGAGGATCTGCAGAAAAGAATGGGAGAAACTCCCCAAATACAGCTGTGCCAAGCTTGTAGCATCACACCCAAGACTCGAGGCTGTAATCGCTGCCAAAGTTGCTTCAACAAAGGACTGAGTAAAGGGTCTGAATACTTATGTAAATGTGTTGTTTTTATACATTTGCAAACATTTCTAATAACCTATTTTGCCTTGTCATTGTGGGGTATTGTGTGTAGATTGATGAGGGGGTAAAATAACTAATACATTTTATAATAAGGCTAACGTAACAAAATGTGGAAAAAGTTAAGGGGTCTGAATACTTTCTGAATGTACTGTATACTCTATAGCAGGGCTGTTCGATGTCAGTCCTGGAGGATCGAAACCCTTCTGGTTTACATCCTCATCTCATAAGGGACTAATTCAGACCTGGGACACCATGTGAGTGCAATGAACTACCAGGTATAAATAATAAAAAAGTGTTTTTGCCCTCCAGGAACAGAAATGAACATCCCTGCTCTATACCAGGGGTATTCAACTCTTACCCTTATGAGGTCCAGAGGAGTCTGCTGGTTCTCCGTTCTACCTGATAATGAATTACACCCACTTGGTGTCCCAGGTCAAAATCAATTCTTGATTAGAGGATAAAAACAACATTTTAAAAAGTGTAGGCAGGGGCACTGGCTTCAAGGTCCAGAGGTAATGTACAGAGTCCTGAAACTTACGAGTTCATTCAACCACACCACACTTCTTGGCCTATTGCCACGTCTTTCCAAACCATCTGATGATCAAAAAACACAAAGCACCATGTAACTTTTTACATTTCTTCCTGTTTTATTTATTTTCTCTGCAGTGGAACAGCACAACCCTCAAAGAGCCCAGTGATGAATCTCTGAATACCCTTGTAATCAGCTGCCAACCCCCAGACCATGTATAAAAATGCAACTTCAAAAAATTAGTTCCCATTAATAAAACTGAAAATGATAAATTCATTAATCCTGAAGAAATTAATAAAACTCAAAATGATAAATTCATTCATCCTGAAGAAATTAATAAAACTCTAAATGATAAATTCATTCATCCTGAAAAAACAGAAAGTACAAAAAGAAAAAAAGTACATCAAGATGAAAAGCAGTTAACAGACTGACTGCAGCCACCCTTCCCAAATTTACCCAGAATTCTTGCTTCCAGCCTCAGAGATCAACTCTCTGAGTGTTTGACAGTTCATTAATCATCCACCAGGATTAGACAGGAGGGAATCTACAGTGAGAGTATGACCAGTAGAGCGACCACCCAGTGGTCTGAACAGAATACAATTTCTCCAAAATAATTGGTCTGGACGAGTAGGTTCAGATGTCAATCACAAACTGGGCATCGTCTGCTGTAGGGACAGAAGAGAGAACACGGGTCAGCGTCGAGGACATATCCTTTCCTAAACTTCCAAAAACCTTTGAGCATCTACAAACTAAATGGGTCGGTCACAAGATATGCAGCATAATGCTTGGCCAGCAGCTTGACATATCAGACAGGTTTTTGTTTGCTTTTCTCGAGGAGCAGTTCACCTTGAAACTTGGTCTAGTGCTGGTACAAAAAAAACAAACAAAAAAAAGAGTCACCAAAACACACTAACTGGTTTGTACACCAGGTGATAGTCTGGGCATTCGTCACCTCATACACACTACACTGATGATAACAGGCCTATGTAGCCTACTTCCTTATCCTCGGAAATAAACTACTTATTGGTCACCAACATCACATGAACAAAGCAACCTATCCCCTCCCTTTAATTACTGGTAAGGAATTTAAGGAGTCTTAAAAATTAGGCAAGTTCTAGAAGTGAGACATCAGAACATCATGTGAATGCAAGATTGAGTAAATCAAGTAACCGGGACTGAATGACAAGGATATATTTGTATCTTGGGATATTAGCATGATGCCTTTCAGACATAGCAACTGCTTTCCATTTCCCTACACTGTGAACTAAGACAGAATAAATGCAACGACTTGATTTACTCTCCTTGCACAGTTTCTAATAACAAAACAAGAGAACTTGTTTCTCAAGTATTTCCTTGAGCCCTTAAAAAGGTGTTCCCTCTTGTGTTGCTCAGTAAAAACACATCTGCTGCAAAGCCATGTGGGAGAGGAGTCAGGTGTTTAGGAGAGCAGGTAACCAAGAGGCCTGGCTAGGGGAAGAGGTTAATGGGTCTCATAGGATATACAGTAGTGTCACTGTAAGTATCAGGATCCAGACCAACCCGAGATGTCTTTGTTCTCGTCCATTTCCTTCAGCTTGCCCAGAGGGTGCTGGGCCGGTGCCGTGACCCCTGGGATGTGGGGGAGACAGCACGGAGGGGTACGTGTGATCGGTGAATTCCGACATTCCAGCAGGAACTTTCTGTCATAGATTATCCTGGTTCCTGTGAGGACAAAGGGTTGAAGTGTCTGTCTCGGGTAAGAACACAGAAGTACCAGGAGCAGTGATGCTAATTTAGCAATTTTGTTGCTAGATTTAGCAACTTGTCAGACTGCCCTGGCAATGTTTTTTTTCCCAAACAGCACTTAGCAACAAATTTAGCTACTTTTAAAAATGTATTTGGAACTTTTAGCAACTTTTGAAAAGTGACTTGAACGCTAAAAATGCTCGCATTTTCCCTCTAAATGACACAGGGACGATTTTCTCTGTCACACACTCAGTCATAACACACGTGCCTGGCTGCAAAAGTGCTTTGTGGAGTGACGTCAACAGCAGGCGCTCAGCTCGTGCACAGGCAGCAGCAATTTCAGCAAATCATTGTTGGCTGACAGCAGTAGTACGGGTTCGATGAATATAGTTGTTCACGAATGTTTGATCTTGAACAGGACTTACAACATCAATCAACATGCCTCAATCAAAAATGAAAAGCTTGAAGTACAGAAAAGAGTGGGAGTCTGTACCTGAACAAATGTCAAATCATATGTTTTGCTGAGGGGGCCAGTTAATTTGAGCAACGTTGTTGTGTATTTTACGTAATGACGCGGCTTTACGTTATCACGCAATGACATCACAACGTCATTTAGAAACTTTTAGCAACAAATCAACCTGCCTCTAGCAACTTACCCTGAAAATTAGTTGGCAACACTGACCAAGAGTCATGAAGTGCAGCAATCCGTTGAGATCATGAGGTATTCTTGTGCACAATATTTATCCAAGGTGTGTTAGTGCAGGCTACATAGAAAAGTGGGCGGTCTATACTCCGTGTGTACTTTTCAATAGAAGAGCTCACCTTGATCTGATATGGATCCTATACTACTAGCAACTATATCAGGGTGTTTTCACACTTGGTCTCTTTAAGCCAATTTTTGTGATTAGTTTTTGTGCAGTGTGAACAATCGAACAGGAACACTCAAAAGAGCCCCCGAAGCAAAGCCATCTCGAGGGGTGGTGTGAGTACGGTTCGTTTGAATGGCACTGTCCGGTTCCCTTTTTTTTTAGGTCAACGTGAACGCAAAGCTCCCCAGGTTCGCTTGTCATTATTCCCGCAGCACCCACACTAGACTATTGCAACACCGTTTCCTCTGCCATAAACCCGCACATTGGTGCCACTAAAAAAAAAAAAGATGGAGGTTTCGTGAAAAATCGGGGTTTTGGATATTGATTGGCGATAATCAAGGACGCACAGCAACTCAAACATGTTTTTAGTTCAGATTATTTGTTAGCAATATGTGATTTATAGGTTAAGAGAACGCCAGGTACTGTTTATTGATTGTGGGGTTTGATTAGCGTGAGAAGACAATATATTTGGCAAGAATCACAACACAGGGTCCAAAATCTATTCTTGCTCTTAAAGGGGCAGTAGCCTACATTGGGTGTACCATTTCCCATTACAGCATGATTTATTCTATTGCTATTTATTCTGTTACCAATTAAATGTACATGTTAATAGTATCGTCTGATTACAATTATGTCTCATTTGAACTAAATGCAATCTATTAGCTTCCAAAATGTCGATATATCTAGCTGTCCGAGAACACATTCTGATTGATTGGCTTGTCCCGCACTTAATACAAATCCAGAGTGCATGTTGGAAAAATATCTTGGTTCCTTTCGAAACGTAGCAATGTGAATGCAAAGAGGCCTCTGGGTTTAGGTGAAGTGAACTGGAAAAATAGCGGAGTCCTCATTCAAAGGCAAGGGCAGTGTGAACACAGAAGTTGTTTTGCAGCTTTAAAAAATATTTTTTTTACCCCAGAATTCACTATAAAGAGGATTCACTATAAAGAGGAATGCGATCTGTTTTTTTTTTTTTTTTAAAGATGACTATGTGAAAACACCCTCTGAGAATCTACTGGTCTGACATGATTCATATGCTGTACTGGGAAAATAATTTGAACGCGATCACACCTATGCACTCTTTTGTCATACAGTTCAATAGAAGTCTCTGGATCTCAGTCCCCTCAATTCAGGTGTGTTGCCTGGCTTTACAAACTCCGCTACCCCTGTAGTGCCTCCTTGTAACTGAGCCGTAACGTCCTCAGCAATTCCAGCTATGTAACACCACCAATGAAAACAACCCCATTCCTTCAGCCTCTCTCCCCTCCACGTTGGCCTCCTTGTAAAGGCAACATAATGTCCTACTCACACACACGTTGATACATCGAATCAACTGCATCTTGATAAAGATAATTGATTCTGTCATTGCTGGATACATACAATACATATGTTTATTGTCTGATGCAACTAAAATGATTGGAACAGGTAAAAGTGCATTTAATGCAATAGGAATGTAAGTACATAACCGTTCATTCAAAACTGAAAAGCGTCACCAAACTCTGATTATATCTGTGCGCAATGTGCTGTTCTCCAAACTAGCGCAGCGCTTAAACTCCCGAGGCCGTATTAGTGTGTTCTTCAAGACGATAAATAGTCCCTTATTTTGCTAAACTTACCTCCAGGTGTCGTGGAGAACAGGGTGCCTCCAGGCGTCTGACTGTAGGAGTCGGCCAGCTGAGACCAGTCTTTTGACTGCTCAAAGCGACTGGGAATAGGGCAGTTTAGGCCTATACTGGTGGTACCGTTAGAAGACATCGTAGACAGCAGATGAATGAACAAATAAATTGTTTTTTTTTAAAGTAAAAAAAGACAGAGCAAATTATTTGTGATCGATGTCTACTATAGCCTGTAAGATAGTAAAGCCGCGCCAACTCTGAAGTTTTGTTTGACAACTAGGGGACTGGGGCGCTGGGAGACGTACGACGCAGTGAGCTCTAGCAGCCACGTGCAGGTGTTTATGAAAAATCTGCTGATTTGAGGCGTGGTTTAATTTGAGTTTCACAATCACCTCACTACTGTATCAACCTGCGCAACATTTCATTTTAAAGCTCACAATCACGTGTGAACTGAAATGAACCGTCACATGCTTAGGCCGGGTTTTATTTCACCTTTATTTAACCAGACAAGACAGTTAAGAATAAATTATTTTCAATGACGGCTTAGGCCTGGGTTAACTGCCTTGTTCAGGGGCAGAACGACAGGTTTTTACCTTGTCAGCTCGGGGATTCGATCTTGCAACCTTGCGTTTCTAGTCCAACAATCTAACCACGAGGCTACCTGCCGCCCCGGTTGATCTTTGTATACCTTGCAAACGAGGACAGATGCATACAATAACAAAGTTTGCATTTAAAAACAAAAATACGAACGCAATAGCCCAACCCCCAAATAAACTTGACCTTCTATATGTTTGTGACGTCATGACAATGTTTTTCTCCCAGTGGAGGCTGGTAGGAAGAGCTATAAGGAGGATGGCCTCATTGTATTGGCTGGAATGGGACAGAATGAAACATATGGTTTCCATATGTTTGATACAGTATGTTCCATTTATTCCATCCCAGCCACTAAAATAAGCCCGTCCTCCTATAGCTCCTCCCACCAGCCTCCAGTCTTCTGTTCTTAAATCATCAAAAACTTAAGATTACTTTACTGTCACATTATGGTTTGAGTGATTGGTCTCCTCAAATATATCAAATTCCCAGTCTATCTTGTTGGGGGGAAACAAAAAGTAAACATCTCCAGCATTACTTGTTAACAAGTGCAATTCAAACAAGGCAATTAGCAATAATCAATCTGAAGTTGGATAACAAAGATAGCAATCCTAGTTGAACGTCTGTCAAAACATAAAATGACCTGATGGTGTTCTCTGGGTAGACTCTTAGTGAATGTAAAATTAAGTGTCCGGTTGCAGTCTTTCGTGGAAACCATGCATGATAAATAGCACCCCGTGCCAGAACATTCAGTCAGAGTGATTACATCATCGTGAGTAAACATGACACACAGGAGCAGTCTCCCACTTCTATAGACAGACCAAGGGCACTTCATATCAACAACAAGTGTGCAGAGATAAATCATGAGGTGTATGACCAAGGGCACTTCATATCAACAACAAGTGTGCAGAGATAAATCCTGAGGTGTATGACCAAGGGCACTTCATATCAACAAAAAGTGTGCAGAGATAAATCCTGAGGTGTATGACCAAGGGCACTTCATATCAACAAAAAGTGTGCAGAGATAAATCATGAGGTGTATGACCAAGGGCACTTCATATCAACAAAAAGTGTGCAGAGATAAATCATGAGGTGTATGACCAAGGGCACTTCATATCAACAAAAAGTGTGCAGAGATAAATCATGAGGTGTATGACCAAGGGCACTTCATATCAACAAAAAGTGTGCAGAGATAAATCATGAGGTGTATGATGTCATGAGGTAAATACAATATGAATAAAGGCACAACAGTACAGTTTTGTAATTTTTTATTGACTATTAAGGTAAATATTACACATTAATACAGTAGAGTCACTATACGACATGTACTCTGGTTTTAACCCTTTTTGTTTTAGTATGTAAACAATTATACATGTATTTACCACTAAAAGGTCTGAGTTCTCGCTTTATGTTATCACCTAGTTCTTGGACTGAGTATAAATAAGCGTACAGTCCTGTAGAGCCCTGCAGACCAAGAACAATTAATGTGGGGGCTTTTAAAGTCAAAATAATGGCTATACTAAGCAAAGAATGGATCCTGTTTAACAGGCAATCGGTTTGTTCATAGACAGTGATAAACAAGTTGCAGCCCACACTGGAGTCATCTTTTTAGTTAGGCACATCAAAACGGTGTACGAACATCCAATTTCTCAGTTTCTGGACACTCCCTAGGTTAATATTTTTGTATATTATGTAATTATCTGGTTCTCTTAAACATTTATGAGTCTTGTTATTAAATGGTCCTACGCTTCAAATCGCTAGATGTGTTCAGTTGACGTGATTCAGGTGCACATTCCCAACGTGCGGGGCCCAAGTCCCAGGCCAGACCTGAAACGACACGTTTTCATCACTGAGTTACAAAACCACAGAGGAAGAAGACTGAGTAATGGTGAAAATAAATGAGTGATGGTGATGGGAGTGTTTACCTGCTGGGTCTCTGCAGTCTCTGCAGAGTTGGAGACCACATTCATGATGGGATTCCAGGCAGGGTCAGCGCTATGGAGCCCGTTGTACATGGGGCCCCCAGGGGCCTCTCCCATAGGAGGGTGGGGAGGAATGATCGTCCCGCCATACATTGACATTGGCAAACCCTAGAAAGGACAATAAAATAAAATAAAAATTGGTAAAAACATACATATATCTTTATATAAATATACATACATATATATCTATATCCATATCCATAAATATATCTATATCCATATCCATAAATATATCTATATCCATAAATATACCAATATCCATAAATATACCAATATCCATAAATATACCAATATCCATAAATATACCAATATACATAAATATATCTATATCAATATATCTATATCAATATATCAATATCAATATATCAATACATCTTTATCAATACATCTTTATCAATACATCTTTATCAATACATCTTTATCAATACATCTTTATCAATACATCTTTATCAATACATCTATATATATATATATATATTAAAAAATATATGTTTTTGTGATAGTTCTCATTGGATCATTCCAACCACAAAATCTTTGCATCAACTATTTAGCCGTGTCTGACCACACTACCTTTGGGAAGTCCATGAAGTTGGTGGGCATGGGTTGATGGAAGGTGTTGGAGGGGTTCACGATGCCGGTGTCGTCCCTCTCCATGGCTTGGTGCTGGGAGAAGCCAGACGGCTGCTGTATCACGTGACCACCCATCAGGGGCTGAGACCAGCCTGACATCGCCTCTAAAGGTGGAGGGTAAGAGCAGGGGAGGACTGAGATTTTGGATCGTGTGAGAGTTAATCGTTATTTACAATATATTTCAAAGCATTATGATAAACATCTTAAACCACTGACGATTAAAGATGATCAGTTCTACAACTATCCAATTCCTCTACAACTTTACACTAACCCGATCCACCTCTCTCCAAAACACTCACCAGACGCACTGCCCACGCCGAAGGACCAGATTCCTCCCTGTCCCACAGGCGGCGTGTAGCCGGCGGTGAGCATGGCGTGGTTCACGGAGCCCGTCTGGCGGATGCGTGCCAGGCGCTCAGTGCCAATGGGTGGGGGCACCTTGCGGTCCTGCTGGCTGTTGCTGCTGGGCTTAGCCTGAATCAGAGCTGTGGTCACCGTGGACGCACAAAGAGGGGACGACACGGAGGACACCGGGGACTCACCTGAGGGGGGAAAAGGATTGTTAACTTTCCAAATGTTGGATTTATCAAAGAAGACTTATGATAAAAATCACATGAAATCCTTTGATTTGGCTTAATTTTATTTATTTAACCAAAAATTAGACATTGAAGCTACTTTGTTTGCAAAGTGGGGGGGTGAAAAACACTTCAGATCTATGAATGAACTGCCCCGTCCCGCCCCCTGCCCCGTCCCGTGTTCTTACTGGAGGTGGAGGCGCTCCAGGGGTGAGGGGAGAAATGCTGGCGGCTAAAGGAGGGGGTTCCCACCGGGGACGGACCCTGCAGGTACACTGCACTGCCAGAGATACTGGTGGCGAAGCTGGTCAGAGCAGCAGACGAAGAGATGGAGTTTCCTGACGGGTCCATGTGGTGCATGCCTGAAACAAAAGAGGTCAACTGACCTGGTTAAAATATTTAGGCACAAACCACTAATAAACTGAACAAGTACGTCAATATAAACATGATTAGTGCTGCTTTGTGGAATCAGTAGAATTTGTTTCTCTGGAACAAAATTATTTTCTTGGGTTACAACATGGTGTTATTTCCTGCTGAGTGTGTGAGTGTGTGTGTGTAGTGGAGTCTATGGTCCTTGTTGCTTACCGATGGGACTGGTGACAATCCTCTGGGAGTTGCAGCGGTACCCTGGAGCCTTGGAGCCGTCAGGAGCTGGCATCACCTTCTCCATCTGTCCCATGCCTCCCATGTAGGGCTGCTCCGGAGGGGTCCGAGCAGGCAGGTGACATGCTCCCCACACCTGATTGTTGCCCACCTGATTGCTGTCAAACATGCTGCTGAAATGGTTGAAGAGGGCGTTGGGGCCGTAGTTGGGGGGCAGCTGCTGGGTCTTGCCCCCGTGGCTGTGCATCTGGGAGCCATTCATCATGCCCATGGAAGGGGCTGCCATGCCCTGGTTGGTATACTGCTGCGGTTGTTTCTGGTGTTGCTCCTGGGAGGCTCCAGAGGATACAAACACAGAATGGTGCTCCTGCGGAGATGTCCCAGCTGTCATGGGGTAGACCTGGGCCGAGGGCTGCACGCATGAGGGAGAAGGCTGTGCGTAGTGAGGTACGGTGCTGCCCCCTGCTGGTGCAGCGTGAGAGGAGGGCAGGTGGGAGCAGGGAGGCTGGGCGGCCTGGGGGCTGGGCTCTGTGCTGGGGGAGAAGGGGAGGGGCAGCTGCTGCTGTCGGCTGTCCGGCTGCTGGGATGGCAGTGATGGTGGAGCCGTGGGAGGACCTGTGAAGTACATGGGGCCGTTGGAGCTGGAACCTTCCGACACTCCACCTTGGACAGGTGCTGCATCTGGAGAGGACTTCTCTTTACCAGGCGTGGTGCCACCAGCAGGCTCCGGCTTGGAGACAGGCAGCTGCTGTGCAGACGTGGCGATGGGCACGGAAGGGGAGGACGGAGTAGAGGACATGGTGGAGGGTGCAGGGGCCAGCTGCGTGGCGGGAACATTGCTCACTGTGGAAGTGACTGCTGTCATGCCGGTCGTCTTTGGTTCGCCAGAGAAGAGCTGCTTCCTGGCAGAGGAGGGCGTTGGGGTGCCGGAGGGGGCAGTGCTGGTGGGCGAGACGGTGGCTGCAGGGGCTGCTGTAGAGGCAGGAGCTGTGTACTCCGGATGGGCGGCGGAGACAGGCGAGGGCCGGGGGGCAGTGCTCCCGTTGTGCTTGGGAGAGCTGTGAGTGCTGCCGGGGTTGACGGGCCGCACCGGGAACGGGCCCCAGGTGTTAGGCGATGGAGAAAAGGTGCCACCGAACTGTGCCATGGGCAGACGTGGGTGTCGGATGTGGTGCATGGTCTGGGCAGCCAGCAGGGCCAGGTGTGGGTTGGCATACGCCAGGGGCAGTGAAACAAAGGGGGGCCTCACCCCGGCGGACAGGTTCTTTCCCATCTTCCCTCCCTGCTGAGAGACCGAGGGGGTCTGGAAGGACACAGCGGACGACGGAAACACCGACGCCAGGCCCTTTGAGCCGGCCGCCATAGTGTTGGTGGCCCCTGTGGAGGTGGTGTAGGTGGAGCCCATCTTGGTGCTGGTACCAGGAGTGCGGATGTGGTTTCTGGGGATTAGGTCCTCCAGCTCCTTGGCTGGGTCCTGGATCAGGGCGTTGATCAGTTGTACAGCGTGCCGAGTCGACTCTGTACCACCTCTGAAGACCAAAGGGAGAGAAGCAGGTGAGTGTCTTACCCAGTGGTGATCAGTGGGCCGGCCTTACCCAGTGGTGATCAGTGGGCCGGCCTTACCCAGTGGTGATCAGTGGGCCGGCCTTACCCAGTGGTGATCAGTGGGCCGGCCTTACCCAGTGGTGATCAGTGGGCCGGCCTTACCCAGTGGTGATCAGTGGGCCGGCCTTACCCAGTGGTGATCAGTGGGCCGGCCTTACCCAGTGGTGATCAGTGGGCCGGCCTTACCCAGTGGTGATCAGTGGGCCGGCCTTACCCAGTGGTGATCAGTGGGCCGACCTTACCTGATGGTGATCATCCTTTCTCCATTCTTGTCCTTCTGTTTGTCCACGTCGATGTGAGCACCGGTCACGTCCTGAATGGCAGTGATGTTACAGCCACCTCTGCCCATGATCCGAGACACGACAGAGGCAGGCACCAATAACTTCTTAGATCTGACAGAAGACAAACAAGCCATTCCATTAATATCTGGGTCATAAGGCTGTACTTAACAACTATGTAGTAGATACCAGGTGCAGTTGATTGTTAGTTAACAAGAAGTGACAGTTATAAATTCCGAACTAGAGGAAGGGAGATGCTGTACCCTCACTGCACTCTATGGGTAAAGGTCACAGTAAACGTGAAAGGTAACCGTAACTACAGTAGCCATTGTTTGAGTTGAAGCCAACCCACCTCCGTACCACCTCTTTCCAGCCGTCTTCCCTCTTCTGGCCCCTCTTGGGGCTGGTGAGGTTCATCTTGCTGTTGGGCGAGGTGACCGGCACTGAAATGGTTTTGAAGGAGGGGGGAAGGGAGCTGGGCGCCAGGACGTTGATGCAGTCATGGAGTCTGAGAAGAAGAAGAAAAGAAGCAGAGAGCCCTGTGGTGTACTGTAGACAATTCACAAGTTTAAGACTTAAGAATTCCCAGTTTGGATACTGCTTTTTAGCATTAAGACCTGGTCTCTTACTTCTGGTGTGGTTTGGAGATGCACACTGTGACCTTGTGGTCTCGGGAGCTGTGCCTCTTCTCAGGGACCGGCTGGGGCTGTTGGCTCACCCCCGAGGGAGCAGACGATGAAGACGAGGATGAGGAAGATGAAGAGGGCATGTCCGGTAGGTAGTTGAGCTCTTGGCTCTTGCCTCCACTGCTGCTCTCACTGTTGCAGTCGGTGCTGTCCAGGTTGTCCGAGTCGCTGCCACCAGGCACCCCGCCGCCCCTGGGCTCCCCGTGGATCTTGTTTTTGTCAGTCTTCTGCTGAGCCAGCACCCCCTGGGGGTCCTGCAGGATGATGGGCTCCATGGTCTTGTTCTTCTTGTTCTTGCGGTTGGTGCTGGACGTGGTCGCCACATTGGCTCGTTTCTTGGCGAAGGCGTTGGTGAAGGTGGCAGAGATGCCGATGGTAGTGGTGGTGGTAGCGCTGGGCGGGTCAATGGGGACATCACCGTCTAAACAGAGCGTGAAATACAGAAGGTTATTCACCCTTATTTTACCATTGGGCCACTGAAACAACCAAAAGCACATTAGAAAGATGTCGAGTGGCTTCGTCTCAGTTGAAATTTTTAATTTTTACCTTTATTTTACTAGGCAAGTCAATTAAGAACAAAATCTTATTTTCAATGACGGCCTAGGAACAGTGGGTTAACTGCCTGTTCAGGGGTAGAACGACAGAGTTGTACCTTGTCAGCTTGGGGATTCGAACTTGCAACCTTCCGGTTACTAGTCCAACGCTCTAACCACTAGGCTACCCTGCCGCTCCCAAATTAATATGAGCACGTCATTCTTTCAGTTAATTTTACAGATTATTTTATGTTCTAAACTATTTTAATTAAACTGACTTGAATATCCTTTAATTCACACAGACAGAGACGGTCATCTTCAAGACAAAAACCATGTTGATTTCAGGAGCCTAGCTTGGCCGCCGGAGGCCGCGCCAGGCCACAAGCGGCCGTTCAGGTGCTGGGTTAGTCTAATAGAGGCCGTTCAGGTGCTGGGTTAGTCTAATAGAGGCCGTTCAGGTGCTGGGTTAGTCTAATAGAGGCTGTTCAGGTGCTGGGTTAGTCTAATAGAGGCCGTTCAGGTGCTGGGTTAGTCTAATAGAGGCCGTTCAGGTGCTGGGTTAGTCTAATAGAGGCCGTTCAGGTGCTGGGTTAGTCTAATAGAGGCCGTTCAGGTGCTGGGTTAGTCTAATAGAGGCCGTTCAGGTGCTGGGTTAGTCTAATAGAGGCCGTTCAGGTGCTGGGTTAGTCTAATAGAGGCTGTTCAGGTGCTGGGTTAGTCTAATAGAGGCTGTTCAGGTGCAGCTAGTAAAAAGGTGGTTACCTTCAGAGGAGTCTTGGTCCTCTAACTCCTCTTTTACTTTGGCCTCCTCTTCCTCCTCCTCCTCCTCTTCCTCCCCCTCCAGCTTCCTCTTCTGATCTTCCTTCTTCTTCTTGCGTTTTTCCTTACGCTTCTCACGCTTAGCGGCCAGGGCTTGCTTCTTACTCTCTTCCCTGGACTGTACACCCCCCAAAAAAACTGGATGATTACAAGCCAGAGAATGCATCCCAAATGAAACCATATTCTCTATATAGTACCTTTTAGCCTAGAAGCCTACGGGAACAGGGTTCCATAGTGCACTACCTTTTAGCCTAGAAGCCTACGGGAACAGGGTTCCATAGTGCACTACCTTTTAGCCTAGAAGCCTACGGGAACAGGGTTCCATAGTGCACTACCTTTTAGCCTAGAAGCCTACGGGAACAGGGTTCCATAGTGCACTACCTTTTAGCCTAGAAGCCTACGGGAACAGGGTTCCATAGTGCACTACCTTTTAGCCTAGAAGCCTACGGGAACAGGGTTCCATAGTGCACTACCTTTTAGCCTAGAAGCCTACGGGAACAGGGTTCCATAGTGCACTACCTTTTAGCCTAGAAGCCTACGGGAACAGGGTTCCATAGTGCACTACCTTTTAGCCTAGAAGCCTACGGGAACAGGGTTCCATAGTGCACTACCTTTAGCCTAGAAGCCTACGGGAACAGGGTTCCATAGTGCACTACCTTTTAGCCTAGAAGCCTACGGGAACAGGGTTCCATAGTGCACTACCTTTTAGCCTAGAAGCCTACGGGAACAGGGTTCCATAGTGCACTACCTTTTAGCCTAGAAGCCTACGGGAACAGGGTTCCATAGTGCACTACCTTTTAGCCTAGAAGCCTACGGGAACAGGGTTCCATAGTGCACTACCTTTTAGCCTAGAAGCCTACGGGAACAGGGTTCCATAGTGCACTACCTTTTAGCCTAGAAGCCTACGGGAACAGGGTTCCATAGTGCACTACCTTTTAGCCTAGAAGCCTACGGGAACAGGGTTCCATAGTGCACTACCTTTTAGCCTAGAAGCCTACGGGAACAGGGTTCCATAGTGCACTACCTTTTAGCCTAGAAGCCTACGGGAACAGGGTTCCATAGTGCACTACCTTTTAGCCTAGAAGCCTACGGGAACAGGGTTCCATAGTGCACTACCTTTTAGCCTAGAAGCCTACGGGAACAGGGTTCCATAGTGCACTACCTTTTAGCCTAGAAGCCTACGGGAACAGGGTTCCATAGTGCACTACCTTTTAGCCTAGAAGCCTACGGGAACAGGGTTCCATAGTGCACTACCTTTTAGCCTAGAAGCCTACGGGAACAGGGTTCCATAGTGCACTACCTTTTAGCCTAGAAGCCTACGGGAACAGGGTTCCATAGTGCACTACCTTTTAGCCTAGAAGCCTACGGGAACAGGGTTCCATAGTGCACTACCTTTTAGCCTAGAAGCCTACGGGAACAGGGTTCCATAGTGCACTACCTTTTAGCCTAGAAGCCTACGGGAACAGGGTTCCATAGTGCACTACCTTTTAGCCTAGAAGCCTACGGGAACAGGGTTCCATAGTGCACTACCTTTTAGCCTAGAAGCCTACGGGAACAGGGTTCCATAGTGCACTACCTTTTAGCCTAGAAGCCTACGGGAACAGGGTTCCATAGTGCACTACCTTTTAGCCTAGAAGCCTACGGGAACAGGGTTCCATAGTGCACTACCTTTTAGCCTAGAAGCCTACGGGAACAGGGTTCCATAGTGCACTACCTTTTAGCCTAGAAGCCTACGGGAACAGGGTTCCATAGTGCACTACCTTTTAGCCTAGAAGCCTACGGGAACAGGGTTCCATAGTGCACTACCTTTTAGCCTAGAAGCCTACGGGAACAGGGTTCCATAGTGCACTACCTTTTAGCCTAGAAGCCTACGGGAACAGGGTTCCATAGTGCACTACCTTTTAGCCTAGAAGCCTACGGGAACAGGGTTCCATAGTGCACTACCTTTTAGCCTAGAAGCCTACGGGAACAGGGTTCCATAGTGCACTACCTTTTAGCCTAGAAGCCTACGGGAACAGGGTTCCATAGTGCACTACCTTTTAGCCTAGAAGCCTACGGGAACAGGGTTCCATAGTGCACTACCTTTTAGCCTAGAAGCCTACGGGAACAGGGTTCCATAGTGCACTACCTTTTAGCCTAGAAGCCTACGGGAACAGGGTTCCATAGTGCACACAACATCTACAGAGAGCTGTAAAATCCATACGAATCCATGAGGAGCAGAAGGTTGTGTTGGGTGGAAAAGTAATTTACCTTCTCCAAGTCCAGCTCCTTCAGCAGAATGCTGGCGTTCTTGTTGGCCTCTGCTGCCTGCTGGTCTTTGGCTTTGACAATGGTCTCCATGCACTGGTGACATTTCTTCAGCAGGTCCTAGGAGGAGTACGAGAACAAAATATACTGTTGGAACCGCACTTCCTTTCAGAAAAATAAAAAGTTTACCCTTTGTCATCTTCTAAAAATGTACCCACCCCCCTTTTCTCCTCAATTTTGTCATATCCAATTGGTAGTTACAGTCTTGTCCCATCGCTGCAACTCATGAGAGGCGAAGGTCGAGAGCCGTGAGTCCTCCGAAACACAACCCTGCCAAGCCGCACTGCTTCTTGACACAATGCCCACTTAACCCGGAAGCCAGCCGCAACCAATGTGTCGGAGGAAACACCGTACCCCTGCCTCGTGTCTCCCGGTCACGACGCAGCCTAGTATCGAACCAGGATCTGTAGTAACACAGCTAGCACTGCCTTAGACCGCTGCATCACACGGAAGACCCCCTTTGTCATTTTCAATGAATGTGTTGTTGGTCTTGTCTGTTTCAGCTTACCTTGTCCGTGATGGTGGCAATGTATCTCATGCACTCGATGTCCGAGGGGAACTGGTTGACCTCCTTGACCAGGTACTGAACCACCTTCACATGGCCCTGTGAGACAGAGTTCAGAGGTCAGCCTCTTGGGATTATTATACATACACTGCCATTTTACGCACCACCGGGGTCATCAGCTAAGAACAGGAAATGAACGGGGAGCACAGGTCATATATGAGATATTCAACTGTGTATCAGTATCAGAACCAATTTACTTAAAGGAGCAAGTGACACTAGTGTTTATTCACAGTTTAGTTTCATACCACAGGAGGTTGGTGGCACCTTAATTGGGGAGGATGAGCTTGTTGTAAAGGTTGGAGTGGATTAAGTGGAACGGTATCAAATACAAACACAGGTGTTTCCATGTGTTTGATTTCATTCCATTCGCTCCGTTCCAGACATTATTTTGAGCCGTCCTCCCTCAGCAGCCTCCGCTATTTCATACGTGTGTGTGTGTGTGTGTGTGTGTGTGTGCACCACCTTGCGGAAGGCAGCCATGAGTGGTGTGATCTTGCGGTTGTCTGCTGCGTCGACATCGGTCCCAGCCTGCACCAGCAGCTGCACCACGTCAAAATGGCCGCCGTTGGCCGCCAACCACAGGGGAGTGTTTCCCTTCTTATTGCGCACGTCAATGTGAGCACCTCTGTGAGAAGGACAACAAGCTGAGTAGAGGGAGGAAGAGAGACTGGAGAGGAATGATATTCTGACTGAAAGGTTCTTCTCACAGTCAAACTTATACATTAAAAGATGTATTACCGGTTGATTAGGAGCTCACAGAACTTGTAGTGGCCCTTGTCTGCAGCGATGGTGAGCGCGGTGTCTCGGGAGGAGGGGACGGGTGGGGCGTTGACGTCAGCGCTCTTATCCAGCAGCACCCGCCCTACCTCAGCATAGCCACCCGATGCCGCCTCCATGAGGGGGGTCAGCCCAGTCTGAGAGAGAATGCATAATGGGTCAGTGAGACTGCACCACACAGACCAACACCAGAACATAATTTCTAATGTCTTTGACACAAGCCCAGACAACATGACGACATGTCGGGCTCCAGCCTGCTGCAGCTGCTACCACCTTGGCGCGGTGCTCCACGTTGGCCTTGCGGTCCAGCAGCAGACTGACCACCTCCGCCCGTCCCTGGAAGCAGGCCAGGGTCAGCGCCGTGTTGCGGTTAGTCTCGATCTGAGCGTTGATGTCTGAGCCCATGTCCAGCAGCAGCTTGACCGCAGGGACGTGACCGTTCATGGCAGCCAGCATCAGAGGAGAGATACCCAGCTTACTCCCAGTCCTGAGGGGAACAGACAGGGCGAGGGGAACAGACAGGGCGAGTGGGTGATTATACAAACTGTTAAGATTGGGACAGAGGCACAGCCTGCACAAACTGTGGCAAGGAGGGCTGGTTGTGGATACCTGGAGTTGATTTCAGCTCCAGCGTTGAGGAGGATCTTGATGATGTTGACGAAGCCCCCCGAGGCGGCCAGGCTGAGCGGAGTGTAGTCTGAAATGTTACGGTGCTCCTTGTTGGCCCCGCGCAGCAGCAACAGCTCCACCACCTGGAGTGAATGGACCACAGGTTAGTCAATCCACAGAACACTTCTCTTGTTTATCTAAATGTATGCCGTGTTAAGCTGGTTCGGACGGTGAGTTTGTGTCTGTCAGGTTGTCGTTCTGCCTCTAGTTTCCCTACAGGTTATTTTGTTGTTTTATTAGGGTCACCATTAGCTGTTTCTATGCAGCAGCAGCTACTCTACGCTGCGTACTCACCCTTAACGCACTGTAGGCTACAATATGTTGAGTTTCCCTGGGCAGAAACAGCTGTGATGCAAGCGTGTTCGTGAGTCTTATTTATGAAGGTGAAACAATGTGTATGTTCACTGCTTTTCATAAAATCATGTCTGGCTGTTTTTTCAGGCTACGGCCTAAAATATGTGTTCACATTTGTATTTGACTAGGGATCCCAATTAGTTCCTGCCAAGGCAGCAGCTACTCTTCCTGGGTTTTATTAAGGATTTCCGTTAGTTCCTGCCAAGGCAGCAGCTACTCTTCCTGGGTTTTATTAAGGATTTCCGTTAGTTCCTGCCAAGGCAGCAGCTACTCTTCCTGGGGTTTATTAAGGATTCCCGTTAGTTCCTGCCAAGGCAGCAGCTACTCTTCCTGGGGTTTATTAAGGATTCCCGTTAGTTCCTGCCAAGGCAGCAGCTACTCTTCCTGGGGTTTATTAAGGATTCCCGTTAGTTCCTGCCAAGGCAGCAGCTACTCTTCCTGGGGTGCAAACACCAGAAACGTAAATAACACAAAACAGAAGATATGGGTAGAATACTTTCACAAATGTGATCAGTTATACAGTTCATTTGAAAATATGAAGATCTAGTAATAGGCCTGAAATTTGGTCATTTAAAAAAAGACTAACATGACTTTAAAAAAAAAAAAAAAACTAATTTTAGAGACACACAGTTACAATAGCTAATGATTAAAGAGACTGCAGTCAAATGAATTACTGGGCTCTCACCAAGTCATTCACGTGAGAATCTGCCATGTTAATTCCAACCAATAACCAATTGGGCAAACTGAGAATACTAGTCCCATACGAAATGACATCCCTGTGCTTTCCGAGCTATTACAAAGTTTGGACAGGTGGCTGCTTGCAGTTTGAGAAAGAAAAGTGATTGGATAAATTGATGCTTAAAACAAAGTGCTGCACATACAATTCATATGAATGGCCTACATCTATCCTCTTCCACAGTGAATACTTTTGTGCCAATTAATTTAAGTTGGACATCGTCAAATGCATCGTGTTACTTTAAATGTGCGATAAAGTATAGCGTCTATATGCCCATTGAAATGAAACCCTGGCTGTTGATGTAGACAACACATCGTAAAGCAGGGAATTCCAGACTCCTCACTGAGATAAACTTTTTGGAAATGTGTCAAGTTCACCTTCTCTAAAATGCATCATCTCAAAGTTTAAGTGCTCTGTCCAGCAGCTCACATCAGCAGGGAGTGTGGTGGGTGGGGGGGGTGGGGCTTCATTAGGAGGGACGTATACCGTGGATGGCTTAATAAAGATTATGATCACGTCAATTTGCGGGCAAAACACGAGTTAGCAGTGTAGTAGCCTTTAAATCATCTAGACATGGTGGCGAAATATCTTCACTCCAAGAATAAAATATCCAGGTTTCTATCAAAAGACTGACCTGAATGAAAAAAGTTTGGGAAAAAGAAATCCCTTGTGAATTATCCTCTGATTGTTCCGTTTTTAAGCCCATGGTCCTTAATAATAGAAAGGGAAATATTGTTGGGTGTTGCGCAATAGCCTATCCTACACAATTGCACAGTAGACTGTCCAGTCCGACAGACAGAAAACAAAAGTAATTACTCCTTGACGCTTTCTCTGTTGAATCTTACTGGAACCTGCTGTCAATCATGTAGACAGTAGCAGATGATAAACATTACATTTAGGGATATTGTACCCAATGTGGAGCATAACAGTCTTCATTGGCGTACCATGTCATAGACACAGCAAGACTATTGTCCTGCTGATAACCCATCAGGTCTCAACAGGTGGGGGGGGCTCTTATTGTATTCATATGATTGATTCAAATTAAGCTTTCAGAACATTCACACCTTAATTTACCTTTATTTAACCAGGTAGGCCAGTTGAGAAGATGTTCAGTCACACCTATCCTACTGGTCAATCAGCACACAGTCATCTCCACACTTTCCTACCTGTTAGTCACATTTAACGTCTCCTTTTCATATCTAAAATAAAATAAAAAATACACCTAGTAGTCTCTTTATAGGCTACCGGTGGAAATGACCAGTAGCCCAACCAATGGATGAAGAGATTGAGAGAATTGGCCAGAACAAGCCACTGTGTAGAATCTAAGAATATATATATATTTTTAAACTCAATGTGCTGAAAATGAATTAAATCTGCACAGCATCTTGCTAAAGCCAATTCCTATCCAACATAAGCTGTTTGAGTCTACGTTAAGGAAATATCCTACGCCAAGCTTTATTATATTGATAATTAGATTCTAGAGCAAATTGAAAGAAAATTCATTATTACCAGATTGAAATAACTTTTCTTTTCTTTCAGTTTCCTTGTTTCTTCTATAGGCTATTGAAAATGAGCACGTTTAATGTATTAGTTGGTTTACGGATTACATTAATAGTAATCCGGACCCCAAAAAACGTTTTATTCTGTCTACAAGGAAGGTAGCGAACGGAGGGCACGTTTCCAATGACTTGTTCAATCACATGCCGCTCAGATGTTTTGTAGACAAAGAGATAAAAAGGTGTGAAATAATATAATAAATCCAGAAAAAGGGAAAGACAGACGCTGTTAGAAATATTTAAAAAATATAAACAGAGATCCACATGTGGTGGTTCCTGGGGCTCCATCTTCTTACAATGTCTGATATTATAGCTAAATCTAATTTACAAATTATATTGATTAAATTCTGGACATTAGACTTATGTCTTAGGCCTACATGGTATTTTGGGTCGATGTAGCCTTAATGTAGCATATAGTATTGTTCGATGCAATAAATTAGAGCTGTTTCCCTGCGAATGTGTTTGCAGTTGCATGAATGCTAGTGTTGGGACTTCTGGGGTTAGCTGCGGTGAGAGTGCTGTGGGAAAGTGGCTACGCTAAAATGTCTCGCTTTACGGCACTGCCTCGTCCTGTTGTTCACACAAAATATAACAAGCAGAGCAGCACCTCCTGTCTTCCTCCAGAGCATGCCAGGGAGAGAGGAGTGTCTTTGGTTCTCTCAGACTGGGCTTCGATGTCCCCTCCTTTATCCAGCAGGATCTCCACCACGCCAACATGACCCGCTGTAGCAGCCAGGATCAGAGGAGTGAAACCTGGGGACAGATGGTTAGAGACATTTAGATTTACTCTCCAACATACTAAGGATGGGCATGAATACTCGACTGCTCGAACTGACAAAGGTCAATCTTTAACCAGAGATAAAAAAAATAAAAAAAATACTTTTTAAATACTGTAAAACTATTTGGTGAAATGTGCTTTCTGGGGGCAAGTAAAATGGTCCAAATTATATACATTGTGTGTCTTTAAAATTAATTTGCTTCGACTCTAGTGTTCCATGTGCGTTTGCGCGGCACAACAAAAGAAACCAAGCCAGGCATCAAAGTTCTTCCAAATTCCCCTTCCCCTCCATGTCTCATTCACCCAATTGCGTTCCGACCACTTCCTACGCGCCAGGTGCTGAGCGCTCACAATCTCCCGTTTAGTCCGACAGAAATAAACACCTAGAAAAACGTATCTAACTGCTACATTTCTTGCCAAAAGATGACAGTTTAATCCTGAAGTAGGAAACTCTGTTCCAACAAACAGCTGCAGTTTTGGAATCATTGCTGGCCATCTATTTTCCACTTTGCTACTGTGCCGGTTAGAATTTAGAATTGGTTAGCATGACATTAGCCTGACATTATCTACATGCAATTATTCTTCAGAAGAACTATATAAAAAATAAAAAGCAACACACCAATAAAACCCCTTTCTTAAAATTAAATGTTGCTAAAAGTAATATTAAAAGCTTCTTAAAAGTAATTTGGTCATTTACAAATCTGAAAACGAAGCATCAGTGTAAATAAAAGATCTGGCCAAGGCTATAACCCCCGTAAATATAGACAGGTTCCACACTGAAAATAGGCAAAAACATTAGTTTGATAAAGACAAAAAAATTCAAAATAAAAATAATATTTTTCAGCAGAATTATTCAACCTACTCACCAAACAGATGTTGTGGCCATATTTCATCACCACGGGACTGTTTATCCATTCACAACATTACAAAGAACAGTCATAAAACTAAATAGAACGGATGTACACTGCTCAAAAAAAATAAAGGGAACACTAAAATAACACATCCTAGATCTGAATGAATTAAATATTCTTATTAAATACGTCACAGAAGTGTGATTGACTTGGAGTTACATTGTGTTGTTTAAGTGTTCCCTTTATTTTTTTGAGCAGTGTATATCGAAAACACAAATTGTGTTTGAGCCCCCGTTTCAAATGATCACTGACAACTGTTTCAGACGTGAGATACGGATCACTTTTGCAGTGCCACCTTTTTCA
The DNA here is from genome assembly GCF_018296145.1 of Oncorhynchus tshawytscha. Classification (NCBI taxonomy): domain Eukaryota; kingdom Metazoa; phylum Chordata; class Actinopteri; order Salmoniformes; family Salmonidae; genus Oncorhynchus; species Oncorhynchus tshawytscha. The sequence continues at coordinate 43,514,847 of NC_056458.1, read as the reverse complement.
TTTGGAAAAATATATTTTTATTCTGTTATATTAAAAAAAATATATTTTTTATTTATTATAAAATACATGTCTTGACTGTGATAAGGACTCGGAGAAATATGAGCGTCTTGTCTGATAAATTAACAAAGCAAGGCTATGCCATTGCAGAGCCAAAAGGCCTCAAATGCAAGTGCCAATGCAGAGGTTCTGTGTACAACAATATAATAATATTATGGTTTCAAAACAATTCTTATATTACACTTGCTTTTCTATTGACAAAATATATACAGTACCAGTCAATTGGACACACCTACTCATTGCATGGTTTTTCTTTATTTTTTTACTAGTTTGTAGAATAATAGTGAAGATCCCAAACTATGAAATAACACATATGGAATCATGTAGTAACCAAAAAAGGGTTAAATCAAAATATATTTTAAATTCTTCAAAGTAGCCACCCTTTGCCTTGATGACAGCTTTGCACACTCTTGGCATACTCTCAACCAGCTTCATGAGGTATTTGGTAAAAGACAAAGTCCATATTATGGCAAGAACAGCTCAAATAAGCAAAGAGAAACGACAGTCCATCATTACTTTAAGACACGAAGGTCAGTCAATCTGGAAAATGTCTAAGTGCAGTCGCAAAAACCATCAAGCGCTACGATGAAACTGGCTCATGAGGACCGCCACAGGAAAGACCCAGGAAGACCCAGAGTTACCTCTGCTGCAGAGGATAAGTTCATTAGAGTTACCAGCCCCAGACTGCAATCCAAATAAATGCTTCATCGAGTTCAAGTAACAGACATCTCAACATCAACTGTTCAGAGGAGACTGCGTGAAATCAGGCCTTCATGGTCAAACTGCTGCAAAGAAACCCCTACTGAAGGACACCAATAAGAAGAAGAGACTTGCTTGGGCCAAGAAACATGAACAATGATCATTAGACCAGTGAAAATCTGTCCTTTGGTCTGGAGTCCAAATTAGAGATTTTTAGTTCCAACCGCCGTGTCTTTGTGAGACGCGGTGTGGGTGAACGGATGATCTACGCATGTGTATTTCTCTATGTAAATTGCGGAGGTGGTGGTGTGATGGTGTGGGGGTGCTTTGCTGGTGACACGGTCTCATTTATTTAGAATTCAAGGCACACTTAACCAGCATGGCTACCACAGCATTCTGCAGCGATACGCCATCCCATCTGGTTTGGGCTTATTGGGACTATCATTTATTTTTCAACAGGACAATGACCCAACACACCTCCAGGCTGTGTAAGGGCTATTTGACCAAGAAGGAGAGTGATTGAGTGCTGCATCAGATGACCTGGCCTCCACAATCACCCGATGACAGAACTCCAGAGTTCCTCTGTGGAGATGGCAGAACCTTCCAGAAGGACAATCATCTCTGCAGCACTCCACCAATCAGGCCGTTATGGTAGAGTGGCCAAACGGCAGCCACTCCTCAGTAAAAGGCACATGACAGCCAACTTGGAGTTTGCCAAAAGGCACCTAAAGGACTCTCAGACCACGGGAAAAAAGATTCTCTGGTCTGATGAAACCAAGATTGAACTCTTTGGCCTGAATGCCAAGAGTCACGTCTGGAAGAAACCTGGCACCATCCCTACAGTGAAGCATGGTGGTGGCAACATCATGCTGTGGGGACGTTTTTCAGTGGCAGGGACTGGGAGACTAGTCAGGATCAAGGGAAAGATGAACGAAGCAAAGTACTGAGAGATCCTTGATGAAGACCTGCTCCAGAGCACTCAGGACACCTGACTGGGGCGAAGGTTCACCTTCCAACAGGACAATGACCCTAAGCACACAGCTTCGGGACAAGTCTCTGAAAGACAATGCAGGAGTGGCTTCGGGACAAGTCTCTGAAAGTCCTTGAGTGGCCCTGCCAGAGCCCGGACTTGAATCCGATCTAACATCCCCTGGAGAGACCTGAAAATAGCTGTGCAGCGACACTCCCCAGCCAACCTGACAGAGCTTGAGAGGATCTACAGAGAAGAATGGGAGAAACTCCCCCAATACAGGTGTACCAAGCTTGTAGCGTCATACCCAAGAAGACTCGAGGCTGTAATCGCTGCCAAGGGTGCTTCAACAAAGTACTGAGTAAAGGGTCTGAATACTTATGGAAATATGATACCGTTTTTGCTTTGTCATTATGGATGTGTTCTCTGTAATGGTTAGGATAAATTGGAATTTGTCACGCACTGTTGGCATAGGCCTATAGATCAATGTGCACATATGTATTTTGAGTACATGCCTTGTATTCAAATAATATTTTTCATTTAAGTACTTAGAAAAGAAATCCTGCCACCTCTAACCACTAGGCTACCCTGCCAGGACTCACAGTGAAAAAAGGAAAAATGGTCAAATGCCCATCCGTTAAATCTAGTCATCCAATCAGTTTCCAACCATACAGACGGACTCCCACTTCTATACACAAATTATCAAGTTCCCTGATAATTGATCCCAACATGTTTTTTTTTTTTATTGCTACAAAACATTTTTTTTTTAAAAGAGAAAGTATGAGAGTTGTGTACCTTTCTTATCCCGATGCTCGATGTTAGCCCCGCGGGCGACGAGCACCGACACCAGCTCCTCGTGACCGCCGGCACAGGCCAGCGTCAGAGCGGTGTCGTGATTACTCTCCGTCTGACAAGAGATACAGACGGGTGTTATTTTCCTGACCAGACAGACCCGTCTGACAATTATTAGCTAAACTAGCGTGTTATTGTTTTTATTTTATTTATTTTCCATTTTTAACCCTTTTTACTCCCCAATTTCATGGTATCCAATTGTTTTAGTAGCTACTATCTTGTCTCATCACGACAACTCCCGTAAGGGCTCGGGAGAGACGAAGGTAGAAAGCCATGCGTCCTCCGATACACAACCCAACCAAGCCGCACTGCTTCTTAACACAGCGCGCATCCAACCCGGAAGCCAGCCGCACCAATGTGCCGGAGGAAACGCCGTGCACCTGGCAACCTTGGTTAGCGTGCACTGCGCCCGGCCCGCCACAGGAGTCGTTGGTGAGCGATGAGACAAGGATATCCCTACCGGCCAAACCCTCCCTAACCCGGACGACGCTAGGCCAATTTTACGTCGCCCCACGGACCTCCCGGTCATGGCCGGTTACGACAGAGCCTGGGCGCGAACCCAGAGTCTCTGGTGGCACAGCTGGCGCTGCAGTACAGCACCCTTAACCACTGCGCCACCCGGGAGGCCCACTAGCGTGTTATTGTTAGACACGTGGTGTGACATACGTGTGCGTCGATGTCTACGGAGGGGTAGAGGGGGAGCATAGAGTGTGGGGACACTGAATGGATGGGCGTCTGTGCTGGGGGCGAGGCCGTCGTGCTCAACATGGGGACTCTGCTGCTCACCGCTGCTGTCACAAGGGCGAGAGGGAAGGAGAGTTGTTAGTCCACCTTCAAAATATAACTACATCCCATTCGAATTCAAGATGGATTAAAACCATTTGAAATGGTCTGTTGAAAATGTACTGAAACCAAGTTCAGTGCTAATGAAAAGGATGAGTGATCAAGCGGTCCTTAAAATGGTTAGAATTTTTATTTTCTGATTTTAGTCGATTTAAAAATGTCAAAAAGAGACCTGGACTGAGAGCACAAAGCAAAGAGAGGACCGTGTCAATGAACACACCTGCCATGATGTCGTCCAAAGTATCTGTGAGGGTCTGTGCTGGGGTGGCCACCATGAGTCCTTCAGGGGCCTGGGTGAGAAGGCCCGGTCCCAGGTCTGTCAACTGCTGCCACAACATCTGCTGCTGGTTCACCATCACCCTCTCCAGATCGGGGCTGGAGCTGACAGGGTAGTCCGCCGTACTGAAGTCTGTGGACTGCTGGGTGGCCAGGAGATGGGAGGGTAAGAAACGGGCCTGCAGGAGGGGTGGAGCGGGACACGGCAGGGCCTGGGTGTGAGGAGGAGCGGGACACGGCAGGGCCTGGGTGTGAGGAGGAGCGGGACACGGCAGGGCCTCGGTGTGAGGAGGAGCGGGACACGGCAGGGCCTCGGTGTGAGGAGGAGCGGGTGGCGGGGGTTCCTGGGCCTGTCTATACAGGATGGTGTCCACCTGAGGTAGCTTGGCGTAGTCCTCCTCCTCCTCCTCCTCATCGTCCTCTTCCTCGGCGGCAGGGTGGGGCTGTCCATCATGGTGGTGGTGGATGCCCTCCCCGTCCCCCTCGGTGTCGGAGCCCGGCTCTGCAGCCTGCAAGGGCAGGGGGGTGCCGGGCTGCTCCACCCCTGCCGCCTGGCCAAGCTGCCCCGGGTCGTCCTTCAGGCCTTTGGCCTCCATGTACTCTTTGGTGAACTGCTGCTGTGTCTTCAACTGCAGCTGGCGTTCCACCTTCTGCAGCTCCTTGAGGATCTTCTTCTTCTTCTGGACCTGCTCCTCGCGGCTCTTCTTCAGCTCCTCGATCTTGTCTTTGGTGAGAGGCTCTCCCTGGATGAGCTCCAAGGACTGCAGCTGGGCCTTCTCTATAGCGGAGATCCTCTGGCCAAGCTCGTTCAGCTTGCCCTCAGTCTCTTCCACGATGCACTCTAGGGGCTGGTACGGGTGGAAAGGAGGCAGCAGGTCCGCGTCCGGACCGCCTGCGGCGACGGGGCTGCCCTGTAGGGGGCTCAGCCTCTGCTTGGATCCGCCTGAGACAGCCACACAGGACAACACAACCAGTTAGCTACGAGGTTGTACCATACAATATTGCAGTAATCATTGAATGTAACACTTTGATTCCTTGTGCAGTCAAATGGTGGTCTAGTGGTCTTTCTTCTTGGCAAAGTTGGAAAATGTATTTGCTGTTAACACACGTTGTATGATCGGACCTTTTGTGATGACGGGTGGAGGCGTTGTGATGTTGGAGGGCACTCTGTCTGGCTCTTGAGGAGGCACCACCATGGCCAGGGCTTGGAATGGAACTCGTGGAGCCTGTTTGGGTTAGGGTAGGATATTAGAAAAGTATATTTAGTATCAATACTTGTAACTGGTATCAACAAACAAACATGTTTGTAGAAGTCCCTACCGGAGAAGTGTCATGGGATGGGGGTGTGAGCTGAGACAAGTCTGGCACGGGGACCGACAGGACGTTGTTGGGGTAGTCGAGGAGATAGGACACCACGATGGTGTGACCGCCCTTAGCAGCTTCGATCAGCATGGTGGAGCCATCCTAGGTGAGAGATTGACACACGTCATCATTAGTATCAGGATCTTGGGAGAATTTGATCAAGAATTAAAAGAGGAACAAATACACAGAGACAGTTCTGTGTTGACACGGGGGGGTTAGAGAAAGGTTGTGTTGACACGGGGGGTTAGAGAAAGGTTGTGTTGACACGGGGGGAAAGGTTGTGTTAGAGAAAGGTTGTGTTGACACGGGGGGTTAGGTTGTGTTGACACGGGGGGTTAGGTTGTGTTGACACGGGGGGTTAGAGAAAGGTTGTGTTGACACGGGGGGTTAGAGAAAGGTTGTGTTGACACGGGGGTTAGAGAAAGGTTGTGTTGACACGGGGGGTTAGAGAAAGGTTGTGTTGACACGGGGGTTAGAGAAAGGTTGTGTTGACACGGGGGTTAGAGAAAGGTTGTGTTGACACGGGGGTTAGAGAAAGGTTGTGTTGACACGGGGGTTAGAGAAAGGTTGTGTTGACACGGGGGGTTAGAGAAAGGTTGTGTTGACACGGGGGGTTAGAGAAAGGTTGTGTTGACACGGGGGTTAGAGAAAGGTTGTGTTGACACGGGGGTTAGAGAAAGGTTGTGTTGACACGGGGGTTAGAGAAAGGTTGTGTTGACACGGGGGTTAGAGAAAGGTTGTGTTGACACGGGGGTTAGAGAAAGGTTGTGTTGACACGGGGGTTAGAGAAAGGTTGTGTTGACACGGGGGTTAGAGAAAGGTTGTGTTGACACGGGGGTTAGAGAAAGGTTGTGTTGACACGGGGTTAGAGAAAGGTTTTGTTGACACGGGGGGTTAGAGAAAGGTTAGAGAAAGGTTGTGTTGACACGGGGGTTAGAGAAAGGTTGTGTTGACACGGGGGTTAGAGAAAGGTTGTGTTGACACGGGGGTTAGAGAAAGGTTGTGTTTACACGGGGGTTAGAGAAAGGCTGTGTTTACACGGGGGTTAGAGAAAGGTTGTGTTTACACAGGGGTTAGAGAAAGATTTGTTTACACAGGGGTCCATTATAAGGCTTGCAGTGTGACATTCTTAATATCAGATGTCCTTCCTGGTCACTCCTGAGACTGTTGTGCCCAGGAGCTTGGGACAAGTGATCTCACCTTCAGTCTGTGTGTAGGATCAGCCCCATGAGACAGCAGCAGCTCCACCACGGCCAGGTGGCCCCCGGCGCAGGCTAGAGACACTACTGTGTGATCATTGTTGACCGTCGCCCTGTTCACATTAGCTCCTGGTGGAGGGAGAGAGACCAAGAACTGGGTCAATCTGAGGCCACATGGAAAACAGCAGCAACCCTATAATGTTTAAATACTCTGTTTCAATGAGGCTTTATCTGATGAGCAACGCGGCTCAAGCTACAACGTGTCAGATGTCTGGCGTGTGGTTTTGTGTGGCGTTGCTACACAGGGAAGGAGCAGAAGCACACCTTTGCTGATTAGGAACTGTACAGTACAGAGGTGGCCCGCTCTAACAGCTTTCATTAGAGGGGTCCTGCCCCCCTCCGATTCATGCTCCTGTAAGACAAACAAACAGAGACAGGAGTGTGTAACGTGTACAAGTAGAAACAGAGAGCCTATTCAAGCAGCGACATATCCAGCATCTACACAACACAGAGACAGCGTCACAAATGGAACCCTATTCCCTATATAGTGCACTACTTTTGATCAGAGCCCTATAGGGACCCTATTCCCTATATAGTGCACTACTTTAGATCAGAGCCTTATGGGCACCAGTCAAAAGTAGTGCACTAGAAAACAAATAGGGTGCCATTCGAGAAGCCCACACACACTTACGCAAACGTGTGAACAACTCAACTACAAAAAAAAAAAAAAAGTCTGAGCATGGACATGAAGTGTGTTTCTCCAGAGGGGGAGGTCTCACCAGGTCAGCCCCAGTCTGCAGCAGCACGTCAGCCACGTCTGTGTGTCCGTTCTCACAGGCGTAGGTCAGCGCTGTGTCCCCCGTCGCCGTGGTGGCGTGGACATTGGCTCCTGGGGACAAGAGCACAGGTGTCAAATTACACACAGAGGGTGTAACAACTACAAACTTCAAAATAAAATGTGGGTTTTTGGGAATAACCGAGTCAATTTCAATAATTTATGATCAAATCCAATTTTATTTTAATTGTTAATAAAAAATAAAAAATGTGTCACATGCGCCAAAAACAACAGGTGTGGACCTTAGTGAAATGCTTACTTACGAGCCCCTAACCAACAATACAGTTTTAAAAATATATATGGATAAGAATAAGAAATAAAAAAGGTAACAAGTAATTAAAGAAAAGTAATAACAATAGCGAGACTATATACAAGGGGAGGGGGGGTACCGGTACAGAGTCAATGTGCGGGGAGGACCGGTTAGTTGAGGTCATCTCAAATAGATGTTGGTGGAGTTTGTTTTGAGACAAACAGAGAGGCTGTCTAGAGGGGAGTGGTTCTGCTCACCGGCGGCCAGCAGGTACTTGACCAGCTCCAGGTGTCCCTCCTGTGCAGCCTCCATGAGAGGCGTGGAGCAGCCCAGCTCGATGTCGGCCCCAGCCTTGATGAGGAAGTCGGCCACCTCCAGGAAGCCCCCGCAGCAGGCCAGCGTCAGGGCTGTCTCCTGGGTCTCCTCCGTCTGAGCGTTGATGTTGGCACCTGCAGACAACAGCGGGAGGATTCAAGATGGTGCAGCTGGGAACACACTTTTAAAAACAGTACTAACCTACTCCCACCACTGGATATTGCACACAGAAAATGTATTACAATTAGTTCTGGAAAAGCCATCTTGTCCCTTCGGCATCAACCCAATTAGATCATGAGCTCAAAACATCATCATGTCACTTCATTACACTCCCTCCAGTAACCAGAAGGTTGCTAGATTGAATCCCAGAGCTGACAAGGTAAAAACATGTCGTCCTGCCCGAGCAAGGCATTTAACCCACTGCTCCCCGGGCTTAGAACAACATCAGATGGCGATGATGGCAACCCCCCCATTCAGCCCCCAGGTCCCCCGCACCTCTGAGTCAGAGGGGTTGGGTTAAATGCGGAAGACACATTTCAGTTGTACAACTGACCAGGTACAACTGACCCCCCTTTCATTCAGTTGTACAACTACAACTGACCAGGTATCCCCCCTCCCCAACTGACCAGGTTTCATTCAGTTGTACAACTGACCAGGTATCCCCAACTGACCCCCCTTTCATTCAGTTGTACAACTGACCAGGTATCCCCCTCCCCCAGGTTTCATTCAGTTGTACAACTGACCAGGTATCCCCCATTCCAACCCAGGTATCCCCCTTTCATTCAGTTGTACAACTGACCAGGTATCCCCCTTGTACCCCAGGTTTCATTCAGTTGTACAACTGACCAGGTATCCCCCATTCCAACCCAGGTATCTTTCATTCAGTTGTACAACTGACCAGGTATCCCCCTCATTCCCTGACCAGGTTTCATTCAGTTGTACAACTGACCAGGTATCCCCCATTCAGTTGTACCTGACCAGGTATTCCCCTTTCATTCAGTTGTACAACTGACCAGGTATCCCCCTTTCATTCAGTTGTACAACTGACCAGGTATCCCCCAGTTGTACAACTGACCAGGTCCCCAGGTATTCCCCCTTTTCATTCAGTTGTACAACTGACCAGGTATCCCCCTTTCATTCCCTGACCAGGTTTCATTCAGTTGTACAACTGACCAGGTATCCCCATTCAGTTGTACAACTGACCAGGTATCCCCCCCTTTCATTCAGTTGTACAACTGACCAGGTATCCCCCCTCCCCTGACCAGGTTTCATTCAGTTGTACAACTGACCAGGTATCCCCCCTCATTCAGTTGTACAACTGACCAGGTATTCCCCCTTTCATTCAGTTTCATTCAGTTGTACAACTGACCAGGTATCCCCCTCCCCCCCCTTTCATTCAGTTGTACAACTGACCAGGTATCCCCCTTTCCAGTTGTACAACTGACCAGGTATCCCCCTTTCATTCAGTTGTACAACTGACCAGGTATCCCCATTCAGTTGTACAACTTTCATTCAGTTGTACAACTGACCAGGTATCCCCAGTTGTACAACTGACCAGGTTTTTCATTCAGTTGTACAACTGACCCCCCCTTTCATTCAGTTGTACAACTGACCAGGTATCCCCCCTTTCATTCAGTTGTACAACTGACCAGGTATCCCCCTTTCATTGAGTTGCAGGGCCATACCTTGTGCCAAAAGCAGCGCCACCATCTCCTCGTGGCCCTCTCGTGCAGCTTCCATGAGGGGAGTGTATCCCTCATCATTAACCTCCTCCAGGTTGGCGCCCCTCTCCATCAGCAGGGCAGCAAGCTCTACGTGGCCCCCACAGGCCGCCAGCGTCAGCGGAGACTCGAAAGAGTCGGCGGGCATGTTGACCTGCGCCTCGCTGTCCAACAGCAACCGCGCCACCTCCACATGCCCATCCTGAAGAGGGGCAGAGGAACAGGAGACCTCATCAGTCATACTGCACCTTCAATTTAATAGTGTGGTCTGTGTGTGTCTCTGTGTGTGTCTCACCATACAAGCCTCCATGAGTGCTGTGTGCATCTCGTCGGTCTTGTGCTCCTGGTCAGCCCCTGCCTCTAACAGGAAGCGCACCATGTCCAGGTGCCCTGTGTGTGGTGACGAAGAGGGAAAAAAATGCTCTGGGTGCTTCAACCCTACAATTACATTTCCTGTTTCACACACTGGTTTGTCAACATAAGTGGATCACTTGAGTCACTGATTTCTGGATAAAGACCTCTGATCTCTCCGGTGCACGGCTAAAGGGTTCATTGTCTAAGGACGTACCTTTGTAGCAGGCCAGCGTAAGTGCACTTTCCTTGAACTCGTTGGAGTGCGTGTTGATACCAGCCCCGTACTCCAGGAGCACCCGGGCGACCTCCACGTGACCCGCGCTCGCCGCCTCCATCAGGGGTGTGTGGCCGTTCTCGTTGTGGTCCTCAATGTTGGCGCCTTCCTTCAGCAGCACCTTCACCACGTCCAGAAAGCCGCCCGCACACGCGTACGTCAGCGCCGTGTTACCTGACGGGGACAGAGTTGTCAGTGTTTACTGTAGATGTGATGGTTTCTGGTCTCGGTTACAGCACCTAGTGGTGTTTGACGTGTGTGTGTGTTCACCTGTGGAGGACTGTGCGTTGACGTCAGCCCCATGTACCAGCAGCAGTTTGACGATGTCTACGTAGCCGCCACTGGCTGAGGCCATGAGGGCCGTGATGTCACCCTTGATGCCCCGATCTTCCACGTTAGCGTGCATGGCCAGCAAGACCTGCAGGAGGACACACGTCAGGGCGTTTTAAAAACAGACATCCAAACAACCACAAAGGATCAGGTTTGGCTCTGCAACATTTGGATATACAACTACATTTGATTACAGAACTGGATGGAAACTCTGACAGAAAGGCAGAACAATGTTAGCAGTATACTGTGAGTGGCTAAAGGTCAGTGTGTGTGTGTGTGTGCGCGTGTGTGTGTTCGCTATACCTGTGCAAGTTCATAGTAACCAGCAGAGCAGGCTAGGCAGAGCAGACTCTCTCCCTCCTCGGTGTGTTCGTTGACGCTCCTCCCCTCATCCAGCAGCTTCCTCACAGCGTTGACGTCCCCGTCGGAGCACGCCTCCGCCAAGCTACGGCTGAAAATAACCAGACTGCTACAATTACTGGGACTGTGGCTGCGCAGGCCAAAGCATCGGATGAACGGAGTTGTCACAATTCACGCCATCACTCACACTCTAAGAAGTTTAAAACAAAACAAAAGGGCTCACTCAGGACTGAGCAGTACATTTCATGAATGGCCTTTGACCCAATATGGCACCTTAAAGCTTTTCAGGAAAACAGTGATCAAGTCAGAGAACAGTAGAAACAAAACGCATCTTCTATGAATCATGGGAGTTATTCAGAGCATCAGCTAGCCGCCACTGTACTTAAAAATCAACTACAGTCTTAACACAAAGGCCAGGAGAAAGGACAGCTATGCGATGTCCTATCGATTCACGTTTTCAGGTGTATCAAATTGCCGTCGATACAGCAGAAATTCGGCCAGTGTGACGTAGCATTAAGAAAGTCTCCCTCACTACACTGGAGGTTAATAGGCATGCCTTGTACATTGTGAAAACATCACACAAATCAAATACATTTTTAAATTGGTCACAAACACATATTTAGCAGTTGTTATAGCGGGTGCAGTGAAATGCTCCTAGCTTCAACATTGCTGTAATAAAGCGTCAGATTTCATTACTGGCCGATGTCATAACGCAGGAGGGTGTCTTCTCTAGAAATGAGCCATTGATCATATTTTTTTCCAATATTAACAACCTCCAGAAATGTGTAATTTAACAGAGGTCCTAACACATCTCCCTTATTGGTCTGCCTCTTCAGTCCAGGGTGCTTTGCATGGTACCGTTGCAAATATCAGACTCCACTCTGCAGGGTGAACATGGTGAGATTGTAGACTCCTAAATTGATAGTGCAGTTTTAGGCAATTTTACAGCTAACTACTGTAGCTACTTCACATGCGACTTCACATGCGACTTCACATGCGACTTCACATGCGACTTCACATGCGACTTCACATGCGACTTCACATGCGACTTTGCTATTATTGTGTGTAGTTATGTTTGCTAACTAGCTACCTAGCTAGCCCAGCGAGACCATTGCATTACAGGTTTTGTAGTCGACTTGAACTGCAACAGATTGACAACTTTTTTCACGCGTTGCTACCAACATTAAAACGACAAAATTAAACATTTGGTTCACAAAAATATTGTTCAAACAATAGTGTTATTTAACACTGTAAATTATAGGAATAAGATTTTGTTCCCCCCTTTTTTAAATTTTTATTCTCAACTAAGGAATTGTCAGATGTGCTTTCTTCAAGTTCGCTTGAACATGTCGAAAGGAAACATATGGCCTAGACAAGACTGGTGTGAGGGAGGATCCCCGAATATAGTGTAGTGCACTTAATGTTTAGACTTAGAGCAGAGGAGATACATACTTGTCTGCCTGGCTGGCGTTGAGTGTGTTTTCGGCCCTCATGCGTGTGAGAGCGGCGGCGGCCTCGTCCAGCGCACAGCTCACGGACGACGTCAAGCGACGTAGCACCTCTGGATCTGCGAAGGCTTTTCCATCGGTGGTGGACAGTTTACCAATACCTTCAGAGGACCCAGGGTCAGGCACACACCACAAACACACAGCAGCATACACACACACACACACACACACACAAACACACAGCAGCATACACACACACAAACACACAGCATACACACACACAAACACAAACACACACACACACACACACAGCAGCATACACACACACCACAAGCACAGCAGCATACACACACACACACACACCAAACACACACACACACACAATTAAAACTATGCAACAAGGTGTAAAGAGAACACAAACACATTGTCTGTATTATCAAGTTGTGAACACAGCGTTGAGGAAACATATCAAAGGGGGGAACCTAATCACATGACTGAGTAAGTGGGCATATTAACAATTAATGGAAGAGAATCTGATGATCAGCCAACATTGAAGCTTAAGAACAGAATCAGTCCAATATTAGTTGCGGTATGCAAAAACCACTGCATGCGCCACATGATTGGTTACACAGATGTTAAAATGTGCACACACAGTTGCACGCAGACAACGATAGATGGGAGGCAGACATGCACACAGTTGCACGCAGACAACGATAGATGGGAGGCAGACATGCACACAGTTGCACGCAGACAACGATAGATGGGAGGCAGACATGCACAAAAGCAGTGTACTAAAGGTTGAGTCATGACGGAAGCTGTTGCTGCTCTATCGAAATACATTGCTCATGTTAATCTTCCCCGTGGTGCCCCCACGAGCCTAGCTACCTACCATCTCATGTGCCTGTACCAACTCCCCATACCCTGATTGACTGGCTGGGACCTGGCTAACATGCTGCATGTCTTCCTGATGCACACCACAACATCCATCCATCCCACAGGTTCATGCGCATCAAATTAGACGCAGACTTCTTTCATTGTTTCAGAAAGCTTTTTAGTTTCTCTAATGAGGCAGCATTGAGGCACTAACTATACAGACCAAGGCTAAGTGCTTTGACGGGCTGGTTCAGCTTAGCTCAACAGAGGCCTGAGCGAGAGTCGTAGCCGGTTTGATAATTGCCTTGCAACACTTAGCCTGTGAGCACCCTGCAGTCAAATTTACTGATCACTGTAATTGATCAGTGTTACCCCACCCCCTCCCCCATAGACAATCCAACATGGGAAGTAGGTGGACGACAGAAACCAAAACAACCACATGCAGGGTAAACGCAGGCTGTAGTGCTTCTACACCTGCATTGCTTGCCGTTTTGGGGTTTTAGGCTGGGTTTCTGTACAGCACTTTGAGAGATCAGTTGATGTAAGAAGGGCTTTAGAAATACATTTGATTTGTAGTGCAGCAGGGATTTGAACATCTGTTTTGAGCACTTGCGTTTGTTATGCAGGAATTTCTCCCTGGCAATGTGCCATCTCTACACACCTACGAGGTCATGTCCCAACACAGTGGTAGGAACAGAAACATCAGACACAGGCCTGCCAACGTCAGAAAGTATGTAAGTACAAACTAAATTGTAGGCCTTAATTAAGCATTGATACTAAATTGGGCTGAGTTTCAAGCAGGTTTCAGCATTCAAAGTCCCAAAAGAGCAGCAGTCCTATTTGATAAAGACAACAGGACTGAAGCAGCCTTAGCATGTAACATCTTCGTAATTCGTAAAGTGATCAAACAGGTGCATTCAAAATAAATAAATTAAAGTAACAGGTGAAGGGTTCACACCACTACGATACGTACCGGCTGCTTCCAACAGAGCCTCCAATCTGGCTTGGGTTTCCGGGTCCACTGTTCTGAGATCAGCTCCGTCTGCAGCGCTGGACAGGAGCAGCTCTGACGCTGTCTTTAGCATGGGGTTGTCCAGGTCTTCCTGGTCTAATATGAAGGACTCCACCTAGAAACATGGAGAAAGATGAAAGTTAGGAAGCATGCTGATGTTTATTTTGCTTGAGATGGGTTTCTCCCAGCAAATATCGCCTTAAGGAGACATTGTAATTAATATATTTATTTATTTTTTACAGTTTACATTTTTTATATTTTTTATACATATCAGCTTATGAGAACAATAGTGGTTCCTATTATACAGTGCTTCATAAAACAGGTGGGTCTAATCCCGAATGCTGATTGGTTAAAACCACATTACAGCCGGTGCCTATTCCACAAGTTACCAACGGCTAAATGTGATTATAAAAAAGCCTATTTACTCTGTTCCATCTGACTGCGCTATCCACCGTCTCATCAGCCCAGCCGGGCAATTTATAAACTTCATCTCCACTATCAAAAAGGCATCTAGACGTTCTCACATTTCTTTTAGACTAACATGTAGTTTAACAGCAGAGATTTGAATAAACCTTGCTGTCTTTGACATTTGCAACATTGTTTCAATATTCAAATTCGATCGCCAGCTGTCGCATAGTAATGAAAGTGAAGGCAGCTTTTCTCAGCCAGTCGAAATCAAGAATCAGTATAATTTTTTATGGATATACAGTGCCTTGCAAAAGTATTCATCCCCCTTGGCGTTGTTGATATTTTGTTGCATTACAACCAGTAATTTAAATAGATATGCATTTGTAATTCATTTAACGGACATACACAAAATAGCCCAAATAGGGTGAAGTGAACTGAAGAAGAAAAAAATGACCTGTTTCAAAAAGTTCAACAAAAAAAATACGTAAAAGTGGTGTGTATATGTATTCAACCCCTCTACTATGAGGCCCCTAAATGAGATCAGGTGCAATTACCTTCAGAAGACATAATTAGTTAAATAATGTGTGTGCAATCGAAGTGTATAGATATATAGTTGAAGTTGTAAGTTTACATACACTTAGGTTGGAGTCATTAAAACTCATTTTTCAACCACTCCACAAATGTCTTGTTAACAAACTAGTTTTGGCAAGTCGGTTAGAACATCTACTGTGTGCCTGACAAGTAATTTTTCCAACAATTGTTTACAGACAGATTATTTCACTTGTATCACAATTCCAGGGGGTCAAAAGTTAAAATACACTAAGTTGACTGTGCCTTTAAACAGCTTGGAAAATTTCTGAAAATGTCATGGCTTTAGAAGCTTCTGATAGACTATTTGACATAATTTGAGTCAATTGGAGGTGTACCTGTGGATGTATTTCAAGTAGAGGTCGACCGATTATGATTTTTTCAACGCAGATACCGATACTGATTATTGGAGGACCAAAAACGCCGATACCGATTAAATCGTACGATTTAAAAAAAAAAATGTAATAATGACAATTACAACAATAATGAATTAACACTTATTTTAACTTAATATAAAACATCAATAAAATCAATTTAGCCTCAAATAAATAATGAAACATGTTCAATTTGGTTTAAATAATGCAAAAACAAAGTGCTGGAGAAGAAAGTAATAGGTGCCATGTAAAATATGTGCCATGTAAAAAAAGCTAACGTTTGAGTTCCTTGTTCAGAACATATGAAAGTTGGTGGTTCGTTTTAACATGAGACTTCAATATTCCAAGGCAAGAGATTTTAGGTTGTAGTTAATATAGTATTTATAGGACTATTTCTCTATACCATTTGTATTTCATATACCGTTGACTATTGGATGTTCTTATAGGCACTTTAGTATTGCCAGTGTAACAGTATAGCTTCCGTTCCCCTCCTTGCCCCTACCTGGGCTCGAACCAGGAACACATCGACAACAGCCACACTCGAAGCAGCGTTACCCATCACTCCACAAAAGCCGCGGCCCTTGCAGTGCAAGGGGAATAACTACCCCAAATCTAAAAGCGAGTGACGTTTGAAACAGTACACCCAGCTAACTACCTATCCATTTCACATCGGTTACACCAGCCATTAGGCTGATAGGCTTGAAGTCATAAACAGCGCTGTGCTTGCGAAGACCTGCTGGCAAAACACACGAAAGTGCTGTTTGAATGAATGATTACGGGCCTACCACCACTCAGTCAGACTGCTCTATCAAATCAGACTTAATTATAACATACTAACACACAGAAATACGAGCCTTTGGTCATTAATATGGTCGAATCCGGAAACTATCATTTCAAAAACAAAACGTTTATCATTTCAGTGAAATACGGAACGGTTCGGTATTTTATCTAACGGGTGGCATCCCGAAGTCTAAATATTCTTGTTACGTTGCACAACCTTCAATGTTATGTCATAATTATGTAAAATTCTCACAAATTAGTTCGCAATGAGCCAGGCTGCCCAAACTGTTGCATATACCCCGACTCTGCGTGCAATGAACGCAAGAGAAATGACAATTTCACCTGGTTAATATTGCCTGCTAAACTGGATCAGTAGTTATAACTAGTGATAATTATTGATTGTTTTTTATAAGATAAGTTTAATGCTAGCTAGCAATTTACCTTGGCTTCTACGGCATTCGCGTAACAGGCAGGCTACTCGTCGAGTGCAATGGTTAGAGCGTTGGACTAGTTAACTGTGCGGTTGCATGATTGGAAACCCTGAGCTGACAAGGTGAAAATCTGTCGTTCTGCCCCTGAACAAGGCAGTTAACCCACAGTTCCTAGGCAGTCATTGTAAATATGAATGTGTTCTTAAATGACTTGCCTAGTTAAATAAAAAAAAGTATACATTTTTTAAAATATAAATACAAAAATAATAAATCGGAAA
Source organism: Oncorhynchus tshawytscha (assembly GCF_018296145.1). Taxonomy (NCBI): domain Eukaryota; kingdom Metazoa; phylum Chordata; class Actinopteri; order Salmoniformes; family Salmonidae; genus Oncorhynchus; species Oncorhynchus tshawytscha. The sequence goes on along the minus strand of NC_056458.1, from coordinate 43,497,958 downwards.
TCGTCGCCCAAAAATACAGATTTCCGATTGTTATGAAAGCTTGAAATCGGCCCTAATTAAGCTGCCATTCCGATTAAACGGTCGACCTCTAATTTCAAGGCCTACCTTCAAACTCAGTGCCTTTTTGCTTGACATCATGGAAAAATCAAAAGAAATCAGCCAAGAAAATTGGGAAAATTGTAGACCGACACGTCTGGTTCATCCTTGGGAGCCATTTCCAAACACCTGAAGGTACCATGATCATCTGTATAAACAATAGTACGCAAGTATTAACACCATGGGACAACGTCATACCGCTCAGGAAGCAGATACTTTCTGTCTCCTAGAGATTAACGTATTTTGGAGAAAAGTGCAAATCAATCCCAGAACAACAAAACACTGTGTGAAGATGCTGGAGGAAACAGGTACAAAAGTATCTATATCCACAGTAAAACGAGTCCTATAAATCGACATTACCTGAAAGGCCGCTCAGCAAGGAAGCCACTGCTCCAAAACTGCCATAAAAAAGCCAGACTACGGTTTGCAAGTGTACATGGGGACAAAGATCGACTTTTTGGAGAAATGTTCTCTAGTCTGATGAAACAAAAATAGAACTGTTTGGCCATAATGACCATCATTGTGTTTGGAGGGTAAAGGGGCAGTTGCAAGCCCAAAGAACACCATCCCAACCGTGAAGCACGGGAGTGGCAGCATCATGTTGTGGGGGTGCTTTGCTGCAGGAGGGACTGGTGCACTTCACAAAATAGATGGCATTATCAGTCAGGAAGTTAAAGCTTTGTCGCAAATGGGTCTTCCAAATGGACAGTGACCCCAAGCATACTTCCAAAGTTGTGGCAAAATGGCCTAAGGACAACAAAGTCAAGGTATTGGAGTGGCCATCACAAAGCCCTGACCTCAATCCTATAGAACATTTGTGGGCTGAACTGAAAAAGCATGTGCGAGCAAGGAGGCCTACAAACCCGACTCAGTTACACCAGCTCTGTCAGGAGGAATGGGCCAAAATTCACCCAACTTATTGTGGGAAGCCTACCCTGAAACGGTTAACCCAAGTCAAACAATTTAAAAGGCAATGATACCAAATACTAATTGAGTGTATGTAAACTTCTGACCCACTGGGAATGTGAAGAAATAAAAGCTGAAATAAATCATTCTCTCTAGTATTATTCTGACATTTCACATTCTTAAAATAAAGTGGTGATCCTAACTGACCTAAGACAGGAAATTATTACTAGGATTAAATGTCAGGAATTGTGAAAAACTGAGTTGAAATGTATTTGGCTAAGGTGCATGTAAACTTCCGACTTCAACTGTACACACACCTGCTCTGAAAGGCCCCAGAATCTGCAACATCACTAAGCAAGGGGCACCATGAAGACCAAGGAGCTCTCCAAACAGGTCAGGGACAAAGTTGTGGAGAAGTACAGATAACGGTTGGGTTATAAAAAAAAAATCAGAAACTTTGAATATCCCACAGAGCACCATTAAATCCATTATTTAAAAAAATTGAAAGAATATGGCACCACAACAAACCTGCCAAGAGAGGTCCACCCACCAAACTCACAGACCAGGCAAGGAAAGCCTTAATCAGAGAGGCAACAAAGAGACCAAAGATAACCCTGAAGGAGCTGCAATGCTCCACAGCAGAGATCAGAGTACCTGTCCATAGGACCACTTTAAGCTGGACACTCCACAGAGCTGGGCTTTACAGAAGAGTGCCCAGAAAAAAACCATTTCTTAAAGAAATAAAAATAAGCAAACACATTTGGTTTTAGCCAAAAGGCATGTGGCAGACTCCCCAAACATATGGAAGAAGGTACTCTGGTTAGAGGAGACTAAAATTGAGCTTTTTGGCCATCAAGGAAAACGCTATGTCTGGCGCAAAACTAACACCTTTCATCACCCAAAGAAAACCATCCCGACAGTGAAAGAAGGTGGTGGCAGCATCATGCTGTGGGGATGTTTTTCATCAGCAGGGACTGGGAAACTGGTCAGAATTGAAGGAATGATGGATGGTGCTAAATACAGGGAAATTCTTGAGGAAAAACTGTTTCAGTCTTCAAAAGATTTGAGACTTGGACAGAGGTTCACCTTCCAGCAGGATAATGAACCTAAGCTTACTGCTAAAGCAACACTCGGGTGGTTTAAGGGAAACGTTTAAATGTCTTGGAATGGCAAAGTCAAAGTCCAGACCACAATCCAATTGAGAATCTGTGGTATGACCTAAAGACTGCTCTACACCAGCAGAACCCATCCAACTTGAAGGAGCTGGAGCAGTTTTGCCTTAAAGAACGGGCAAAAATCCCAGTGGCTACATGTGCCAAGCTTATAGAGACATACCCCAAGAGACTTGCAGCTGCAATTGCTGAATATTTATGAACGCTCAAGTTAAATTTCATTTCTTGTTTGTTTCACAATAAAAAAATATTTTTCATCTTTAAAGTGGTAGGCATGTTGGGTAAATCAAATGATACAAACCCCTCAAAAATCAATTTTTATTCCAGGCTGTAAGGCAATGAAATAGGAAACATGCCAAGGGGGAAAATACATTCACAGGCCACTGTACATACAGTACAAGCCAAAGTTTTGGACACACCTACTCATTCAAGAGGTTCTTGCTGTTTGTATTAATGGTCTACAATGTAAAATAATATTGAAGACATCAAAACTATGAAATACACACGGAATAATGTAGAAACCAAAAAGTGTTCAAACAAATTAAATATTTTAGATTCGTCAAAGTAACCACCCTTTGCCTTGATGACCGCTTCGCACACCCTTGGCATTCTCTCAACCAGCTTCATGAGGCAGTCACCTGGAATGTATTTCAATTAACGTGTGCCTTGTAAAAAGTTAATTTGTGGAATTTCTTGCCTTCTTAATGTGTTTGAGCATATCAGTTGTGTTGTGACAAGGTTGTGACAGTCCATTACCTTAAGACCTGTAGGTCAGTCAATCTTGATAATGTCAAGAACTTTTAAAGTTTCTTCATGTGCCGTCACTAAAACAATCAAGAGCTATGATGAAACTGTCTCTCATGAGGACCGCCACAGGAAAGGAAGAACCAGAGTTACCTCTGCTCCAGAGGATAAGTTCATTAGTTAACTGCACCTCAGATTGCAGTCCAAGTAAATGCATAAGAGAGTTCAAGTGACATCTCAACATCAACTGTTCAGAAGAGACTGCATGAAATCAGACCTTCATGGTCAAATTGCTGCAAAGAAACCACTACTAAAGGACCCAAATAAGAAGAGACTTGCTTAGACTGGTGGAAATCTGTCCTTTGGTCTCATGAGTCCAAATGAGAGATTTTTGTTTCCAACCACTGTGTCTTTGTGAGACGCAGAGTAGGTGAACGGATGGTTTCCGCAAGTGTGGTTCCCGTCATGCCTATTTACTATCCAGGTGAAAGCTATGATCCTTTGAGGTCACTTGTTAAATTCGCTTCCAAGTCAGTGTAGATGAGGAGACAGGTTAAATAAGGATTTTTAAGCCTCGAGACCATTGAGCCATGGTTTGTGTGCCATTCAGAGGCTGAATGGGCAAGACAAAAGATTTGCCTTTGAACGGGGTTTGGTAGCAGGTGACAGGTGCACCAGTTTGGGTCAAGAACTGCAACGCTGCTGGGTTTTTCCACAGTCAACATTTTGTGTGTATGAAGAATGATTTGATTTGTCCAACACCCAAAAGACATCCAGAAAACTTGGACAACTGTGGGAAGCATTGGACTCAACGAGGGACAGCATTCCTGTGGAATGCTTTCAACACCATGTGGAGTCCATGGCAACAAATTGAGGCTGTTCTGAGGGCAAAAGGGAGAGGTGCAACGCAATAGTAGGAAGGTGTTCCTAATGTTTTGTACACTGGTAAAACGATGACATTTTTTTGGGGCATATTCTGACAGAGGCATGGGCAGGACCATTTTGTGACAACACATGCAGGTATAGCCTAGTAATTGGCACGAGGGCACCAGTGACAAAGTTTTTTTTGTAATCCCTAAGCTCCATCCCCTCTAGCATGTTGCCTGGAGACAGAGCTGAACAGTGCTTAGGCCCTGAGCCTTGGTTGAATTACATTAAGCGCCAAGATGAGCTGATCAGCACGTTTCCCCTACTCTCTCTGTGACCTCCATATACCTGCCTTATGGCCCACAGGGAAGGACTTCCTGCACTGGACAGGACACTGAACAAGCTGTCCAACCATGTGAGGGTCTTCAGGGCAGAAGAGCACCAGAGTGTGCCAATACATTCCAGCCATCACCTTCGGTCACTATCCAGGGACAGAGCGGTGTGTTGGATCCTGGGAATAACAGTAGACTAAAAGCCGTACTTGAAGTAAATCTGTTTACTAACACGGACGTACCCAACCGTACAATATCCTACAATGTTCTTTACAGACTGGATGACTAACAACTCTATAGCTGCCAGATATCAGCAAGCGTCACCGGCGCAAATGGACCTGAGGCTCTGCCAAAAGAACTGACCCGATGACCTGAACCGAGTCGGAGGAGGGTGTGGTCAGCAACTCTCCGTTTTCATTTTTCTTTGAGCGAGAGAGAGAAAAAAAAAGGACTGCGGTGAATGTAATTGAAACCATACCCGGGATATTTCTCTGTGCCGAGGGTGCGGAATGGCTGGGAATGTTGTGCTCTGTGCTCCAGCTGAGGGGAGCGTCTGTCGTCTCGGGGGTGTGTCTTTTACCCCTACCTCCAGTGCATTCGGAAAGTATTCAGACCCCCTGACTTTTTTTTACCCATTTTGTTAAGTTACAGCCTTATTCTAAAATGGATCAATTCCTTTCTTTCCCCCAATCTACACACAACACCCCATAAAGACAAAAGGTATTAAATGTATCAAATGTATTAAAAACTGAAATATCACATTAACAAAAGTATTCACATTTACATATATATTCTTCAAAGTAGCCACCCTTGGCATTGATGACAGCTTTGCACAGTTGGAATTCTCTCAACCAGCTTCATGCGGAACGCTTTTCCAACAGTCTTGATGGAGTTCCCACATATGCTGAGCACTCATTTGCTGCTTTTCCTTCACTCCGCAGTCCAACTCATCCCAAACCATCTCAATTGGGTTGAGGTCGAGTGATTGTGGAAGCCAGGTCATCTGATGCAGCACTCTCCTTCAAATAGCCCTTACACAGCCTGGAAGTGTGTTGGGTCATTGACTTGTTGAAAAACAAATGATAGTGGAACTAAGCCCAACCCAGATGGGATGGCATATCGCTGCAGAATGCTGTGGTAGCTATGCTGGTTAAGTCTCCCTTGAATTCTAAATAAATCATAGACAGTGTCACCAGCAAAGCACCCCCACACCACTTCCTCCATGCTTCACAGTGGGAACCACACATGGTGAGATCATCCATTCACCTACTCTGCGTCTCACAAAGACAGGGCGGTTGGAAACAAAAATCTCAAATTTGGACTCATCAGACCAAAGGACAGATTTTCACTGGTCTAATGTCCATTGCTCATGTTTCTTGGGCCAAGCAAGTCTCTTCTTATTATTGGTGTCCTTTAGTAGTGATTTCTTTGCAGCAATTTGACTATGAAGGCCTGATTTCACACAGTCTCCTCTGAACAGTTAATTTTGAGTTATGTCTGTTACTTGAACTCTCTGAAGCATTTACTTGGACTGCAATCTGAGGTGCAGTTAACTAATTAACTTATATATTCTGTATACTACCCCTACCTTGTCACAACACAACTGATTGGAATTTAATTATTCTTTAATGCTTTTGAGCCAAACTTTTAACAAGGTTATGTGAAATGCTTTCCAGGTGACTACCTCATGAAGCTGGTTGAGAAAATGCCATGAGTGTGAAAAGTTGTCAAGGCAAAGGGTGGCTACTTACACAAATCTCAAATATTATTTTGATTTGTTTCACACTTTATAGCTTACTACATGATTTAATGTGTTATTTCATCGTTTTGATGTATTCAGTATCATTCTACAATGTAGAAAATAGTACAAATAAAAAAAACTGTCAGGGTTCACGATTGGGGCTGTACAAATGTTTGATTATGCTTATGTTATAAGATCTCTCTCTCAAGGGGAGTGTGGGAGATAAGAGACAACTCAGACATTCCACAATACATCAACTTTGGGGAGGGGACATTTATTGCCTAGCTTTTATAACACTGAAACGGTTTGTAAAGCTATGGCTGCAGGGTTTTGGGTCTCAGGAGTAAAAAGGTAACGACGTAGTCAGTGACATCACTAAGGCGGGACTTCAGTTTAATAAAACAACTGGAGACCTTTTGTTTGAGGCAGAACTTACTCAGAAACATGCGTTCTATGTTCCTGTTTGTCAACTTCTGTCTGCAATTGCATTAATAAAAGTTTGAATTAAAGATTGTCATAATGCTAATTTCCCCAATGATTGACAAGGACGTAAGGAATGAACCCTAACAAAACCATGGAATGAGTAGGTGTGTCCAAACTTCACTGGTACTGTATATATTTACATACACAGATTGTAAATATTGCAGACAATTGCATTGATGGAAGATACAATCTGTGCTATTAAAAGGTGATCTACCCCACCTCCCCAATAAAAAAATAAGAGTACTTTGTTGAAGCACCTTTGGCAGCGATTACAGCCTCGAATCTTCTTGGGTATGACGCTACCAGCTTGGCACACCTGTATTTGGGGAGTTTTTCCCCATTCTTCGCTGTAGATCCTCTCAAGCTCTGTCAGGTTGGATGGGGAGCGTTGCTGCACAGTTATTTTCAGGTCACTCCAGAGATGTTCGATCGGGTTCAAAGCCGGGCTCTGGCTGGGCCAGAGACATTCAGAGACTTGTCCTGAAGCCACTCCTGCATTGCCTTGGCTGTGTCTTTAGGGTCATTGTCCTGTTGGAAGGTGATCCTTCACCCCAGTCAGGTGTCCTTAGTGCTGTGGAGCAAGTTTTTAATCAAGGATCTCTGTACTTTGCTTTGTTCATCTTTCCCTCGATCCTGACTAGTCTACCAGTCCCTGCCACTGAAAAACATCCCCACAGCATAATGCTGCAACAACCATGTTTCACCGTAGGGATGGTGCCAGGTTTCCTCCAGACGTTACACTTGGCATTCAGGCCAAAGAGTTCAATCTTGGTTTCATCACACCAGAGAATCTTGTTTCTCATGGTCAGAGTCATTTGGGTACCTTTTGGCAAACTCCAAGAGGGCTGTCATGTGCATTTTACTGAGAAGTGGCTTCGTCTGGCCACTCTACCATAAAGGCCTGATTGGTGGAGTGCTGCAGAGACGGTTGTCCTTCTGGAAGATTCTGCCATCTCCACAGAGGAACTCTGTCAGAGTGATCTGTCATCTCCCTGACCAAGACCCTTTTCCCACGATTGCTCTGTTGTTTGGACAGGCGGCCAGCTCTAGGAAGTGTCTTCGAGGTTCCAAATAGCTTCCATTTAAGAATGATGGAGGCCAGTGTGTTCTTGGGGACCTTCAATGCTGCGGTACCCTTCCCCAGATCTGTGCAGACACAATCCTGTCTTAGAGCTCTATGGACAATTCCTTCGACCTCATGGCTTGGTTTTTGCTCTGACATGCACGGTCAACTGTGGGACCTTATATAGACAGTTGTGTGCCTTTCCAAATAATGTCCAATCAATTGAATTTGCCACAGGTGGACTCCAATCAAGTTGTAGAAACATCAAGGATGATAAATGGAAACAGAATGCACCTGAGCTCAATTTTCAGTCTCATCGCAAAGAGTCTGAATACTTGTGTAAATAAAAAGGTGTGTTTTTTTAATTTTTAATACACTTGCAAACATTTCTAAACCTGTTTTTGCTTGGTCATTATGGGGTGTTGTGTGTAGATTGATTATAAAAAAATATATTCAATCCATTTTAGAATAAGGCTGTAACATAAAATATGGAAAAGGGGGTCTGAATACTTTCCGAACACTGTGTATGTACATATCTACCTCAATTACCTCGTACCCCTGCACCGACTCTGTAGTCCCTGGATATATATTTATAAATGTTATTTTATTTGACTATTTATTGACTGTAATTATTCCTCATGTCACCATTTCAATGTTATATACAGTGGGGAGAACAAGTATTTCATTCACTGCCGATTTTGCAGGTTCCTACTTACAAAGCATGTAGAGGTCTAATTTTTATCATAGGTACACTTCAACTGTGAGAGATGGAATCTAAAACAAAAATTCAGAAAATCACATTGTATGATTTAAGTAATTAATTTGCATTTTATTGCATGACATAAGTATTTGATACATCAGAAATGCAGAACTTAATATTTGGTACAGAAACCTGTGTTTGCAATTAGAGATCATACGTTTCATGTAGTTCTTGACCAGGTTTGCACACACTGCAGCAGGGATTTTGGCCCAATCCTCCATACAGACCTTCTCCAGATCCTTCATGTTTCGGGGCTGTCGCTGGGCAAAACATACTTTCAGCTCCCTCCAAAGATTCTCTATTGGGTTCAGGTCTGGAGATTGGCTAGGCCACTCCAGGACCTTGAGATGCTTCTTATGGAGCCACTCCTTAGTTTCCCTGGCTGTGTGTTTCACACATGTCATGCTGGAAGACCCAGCCACAACCCATCTTCAATGCTCTTACTGAGGGAAGGAGGTTGTTGGCCAAGATCTCCCGATACATGGCCCCATCCATCCTCCCCTCAATACGGTGCAGTCGTCCTGTCCCCTTTGCAGAAAAGCATCCCCAAAGAATGTTTCCACCTCCATGCTTCACGGTTGGGATGGTGTTCTTGGGGTTGTACTCATCCTTCTTCCTCCAAACATTGCGAGTGGAGTTTAGACCAAAAAGCTCTATTTTTGTCTCAACAGACCACATGACCCTCTCCCATTCCTCCTCTGGATCATCCAGATGGTCACTGGCAAACTTCAGACGGGCCTGGACATGCACTGGCTTGAGCAGGGGGACCTTGCGTGCGCTGCAGGATTTTAATCCATGACGGCGTAGTGTGTTACTAATGGTTTTCTTTGAGACTGTGGTCCCAGCTCTCTTCAGGTCATTGACCAGGTCCTGCCGTGTAGTTCTATGCTGATCCCTCACCTTCCTCATGATCATTGATGCCCCACGAGGTGAGATCTTGCATGGAGCCCCAGACCGAGGGTGATTGACCGTCATCTTGAATTTCTTCCATTTTCTTAGAATTGCTCCAACAGTTGTTGCCTTCTCACCAAGCTGCTTGCCTATTGTCCTGTAACCCATCCCAGCCTTGTGCAAGTCTACAATTTTAGCCCTGATGTCCTTACACAGCTCTCTGGTCTTGGCCATTGTGGAGAGGTTGGAGTCTGTTTGATTGAGTGTGTGGACAGGTGTCTTTTATACAGGTAACGAGTTCAAACAGGTGCAGTTAATACAGGTAATGAGTGGAGAACAGGAGGGCTTCTTAAAGAAAAACATACAGGTCTGTGAGAGCCGGAATTCTTACTGGTTGGTAGGTGATCAAATACTTATGTCAAGCAATAAAATGCAAATTAATTACTTAAAAATCATACAATGTGATTTTCTGGATTTTTGTTTTAGATTCCGTCTCCCACAGTTGAAGTGTACCTATGATACAAATTACAGACCTCTACATGCTTTGTAAGTAGGAAAACCTGCAAAATTGGCGGTGTATCAAATACTTGTTCTCCCCACTGTATATATCTTTACGTCTGCATTGTTGGAAAATTACATTTCACTGTTAGTCTAGACCTGTTGTTTACGAAGCATGTGACAAATACAATTTTATTTGTGCGTACATCTCAGGGTGTGTCTGACCAAGAGGCCACATAAACAAGTAACTGATTACCTCATCCACGCATCTGTCTACGTACGTGTGTGTGAGACAGACCCTGATGCAGGGCGGGACGGAGAAAGAGATGGAGCCTGTAAATGATCTTACGTCCTACATTACACTTAGGCGGGTAATGCTGGTGAGGGCGGAAACTAAATCATAGAATGCTTTATTAAAACAGATCATGTGAAGATCATTAATAATCGTCATGAAACATGACATCATTGCTTCCTACAATCTAGCTAGTTTATTTGGTCAAATCCCACTTCTGCCAAAATGTCCTGCACTTCTGAGACCTCTCAGCTGGAACACAATGAGGAAAATTACAATGACATTCCACCACTAAACTGACTTTTCATTCCTAATCTTGTAAACTAAGATTGTTAGTTACAATATTTAAGAATATATTCTCACAAAGGGCAGTCAAGCATCTATCATCATGTCACCAGAATAAGACCCTCAATATGTATTGAAAAGGAGCACCAAGCTCATCACTGTGTACTTTGACCATCCTGTGAAGTTCATCATTAGCCTATAAAACTGCATGGTTTCCCCAAGTCGTAGTGGAAGAACCACACACCACATTATCGTGTGACTCCAAGTTTATTTTGATATGATGGCTATTATATAAAACATTTGCGCATGAGGGCATTTCAACCGCCATTCCTGCAATAATTTTACTGACACAAAAAAATTCCACCGTGTCAAATGAACAGCATTTATAAAATTGTAGCGAAACAGGAAGTTTCCATCACAGCGACCGTGATTCTCTCTCTCCATACCGTATGACTTTACTCACAGAAAAAGTGGATAGAAACATGGTTACTTGCACACAATCATGGGATTTGGCACATTATTTTGCTCTACAATTACCCAGGTACTTACTTATGCCATCTAATCTCTGACTTGCCCCCCCCCCATGTGAACCACGACAAAGAAAAGATAAACTAGTACAGTACACTGTGACGAGACTTTACCTGAAAGTCAAAGTCCACAAAAACACATAAATAACAATGAGGGGGAAGACTTACGGCAGCAATAACTTCTGTTGTACATGGCACCGGTAATTAAGTATCTCCTGTCCAATAGTCGACCCCTGACCCTCAGCCACACACACACAGACACTCACAGTACTGAGCTGCTACAGTATTTAAACCTTCAATGGAAATGTGTGTGCCTAATAAGATTCACAGGGAATTAAAGACAAAACATCCTGTGGTCAAGGAGCCTTGAATAATCCCAGTCAATCTGCCGTTACTCCAACACAAACAGGGAAGTGGCACTGTATCGTTAGTGTTTTCTTACTATTAATTATTTTGACATAGAAATCTGCACGGGGTTGGGTTACTGATAAAGTGTCATGTTGTCTATAGTGCATTTGACTTAAAATCATTATCAAATCACTAACCTAATTCACGCAACATGCCGTTGTGCAAGAGAATGTGATCCGGGTATTAAAGTATAAAACAAAATGACCAGCACATAGCCAGTTGTGAGATGAGACAGAATTTGCATAACCCACTACATGTGTGTGTAAAACCTTCACTAGCCGCGCAGTGGACCCCTCTTGGACATTGGAACATTTTAACTGTTACCTAAATGTTGTACCGCTTTGTACTTACAAAACATGCTGTGGTAAAATCTACAGATCAATACCAATGTCAAGTTGGGTCAAGCTCAATCTCTGAAAGAGGAAGTGACAGTTGGATCATTGTGGAGTGGACCCCTACACTTCTGGCTCACCAGCCTGGCTTTCATTGTGGAGTGGACCCCCACTTCTGGCTCACCAGCCTGGCTTTCATTGTGGAGTGGACCCCTTCTGGCTCACAGCTTCTGGCTCACCAGCCTGGCTTTCATTGTGGAGTGGACCCCTACACTTCTGGCTCACCAGCCTGGCTTTCATTGGGGAGTGGACCCCTACACTTCTGGCTCACCAGCCTGGCTTTCATTGGGGAGTGGACCCCCACACTTCTGGCTCACCAGCCTGGCTTTCATTGTGGAGTGGACCCCTACACTTCTGGCTCACACCAAGTCTCATTCACATGACTACAGCAATCAAGGCTGATTCTCCCCACATTCTAGTCATTTAGCAGACACACTTATCCAGAGTGACTTACAGGAGCAATTAGGGTTAAGTGCCTTGCTCAGACAGATTGTTCACCTAGTCGGCTCAAAGATTCAAACCAGCAACCTTTCTGTTACTGGCCCGGTGCTTCTAACCGCTAGGCTACCTGCAGCTGACAACACCATGACCAACTTTACAACAACCACCAGAAGCTGTGCATGTTAGACATACCTCTTCCTGTTGTTCTGTTGAGAACATTCTGGAATGAACATCACATCTCAAAAGCATAGCACACATACATTCTGAGTTGCGTGGAACCCTATAAGCAACTGTACTGTATGAATGCATTCTTTTGAATAAAAATAAATATTAGGAGCAGGACGATACCAGTATCGCGATACTCGTTAGTATCGTAGCAATTAAAACAAAATACAGATTCAACTTCTTTATGAAAACAGCCCCAATGTTGAAAACAAGCACTATTTTGTCATCCAGATTCACATTTATTTTCCAAGCTATAGCAACCAATATTTCACATGCAGCAGGTTTTTAAAGGACCTAAGAGTTTGGGCTGCTTCATGTATTCATTTTTGCCCTGGAAAAAAAGTATTGCATTGTCACAGCCCTAATAAACAGCTTGTGTGGCAGCCAGGGCCTTTAAATGGTTGCCTGATCTAAGAATGCAGACTAATGGTGTGTCTACCTGGGGCAGTGCTAGTAACTATACCCCGCTGACCTCTCCCCCTCTATTACACCCCTAAATTCAAACCAAAATACCAACAACCCAAGGGGAGGAAGTGAGCTATGCAAGGCAAAAGACAACCTTGTCCTGCAGACAGAAATGTGTTGCGATGATGGGCGTGTCTCTACAATGTTCTGACATCACCTATTTTCATAGGTGAAGGCAATTAAAATCGTTAGGATCCCTTTAATTAACAGCTGATTTCAAAATGTATTTCTCAAACATTTGTGACCAAAAGTCAACTAACTTAAATACCAAATAGAGGATAAAGAAAATTGTGTAAAAATATATATTTGAATTTCCTGGAGGTGAGTGTGAGAACACAGAGGAACCAGGTGGTAGAGGCACATCATCCTATTCCAACACTCTCTTCAAACTGGTCAGGCACTCCTTCAGAGTCTGAGAGCAGACATTTACAAAGTGTACAGTTAAGAAGGGGAAAATAAGTGTAAACAAATCAAATATTCTGGCTATTTATTCCCAAGCCAATGGTAATCAAAGTGTGGGCGTGTATTGCTTGAACATTACTTTATCCTACATATGAGATTAGTCATTTTAGAATAGGTAGAGGAAAGAACTAGCTCACTCTGAAATGTCACGTTTGATTTGATCACTGGGGCATTTCTAAACCCTTGCTGAATTATGTTACATCACCACTCCAGTAAGCATCTTGACTGACAGCTCGGCATCATGCTTCTCAACAAACATCACATATCAGGCCGTGTTGTGTTTGGAAAGTGTGCCATCAACCCTGGCGAAGTAATAAAGAAATTCATAAACTGCATGTCAAGTTAAAGAGGACTTGTAACTAATTAGCTTGCTATTCAAAGATGAGGGCGAATGTGTCTAGCCAGCTGGCTAGTTAAGCAACGTTAGAGCCAAATAAGACAACTGGGGTGACAATGAATAAGTTAATGCATGATTGAATGCCAGTTACCATATCTGACACTATTAACATGCGTCGTCACCTCGTTACCTGTTCAAAACACCTGACCAGTTTGTCCTATAACAGGCTAACAAAACGTGTGGTTATAACATTAACTAGCTAGCTACACTCACTACCTAGCTAAATTTCACAAGCAAGCTAACTTTAGCAGTTGATGGCGCCGTGTGTGTTCCCACTACGTCGGGCCTAAATCAAAGCCCTCCGCCAAAAAAATAAATAAATACTGCTCATAATATGACAAATAGCAAAACATGTTACTAGCTTGTTAGCCACAAGACTCTGCAAAACTATCCGCCAAAAAAAGAAAATTGCAAGACATCTGACTGATATTATTTTGGTTGATATAAGAGAGTAATGAGGGTTCAACGATATCGTCGAAAGAGACGGGATGAGGCAACGTTTATAACTAACGTGAATCTTGTCCAGTTTCGCTGGGTTAGTTTTAGCTAGCATGAGTTGCTTACCTCAGATACCTCATCATCGTCGCTGGCAGATCCAGGGCCGGAGGAAAGCACTGCGGCCGCTGCGAGCTGGAAATCAAGCCGGTCAGCTGCAGGCCCACCAGCCTCGCCAAACAAGCGGACTTTCTTTCCACCAACACCAATCCCTAAACCCCCGAGTCCGGCTCCTGGTGTGGCTCCAACCCCCATTCCTACGGCAGGGGAGCGCGGAGTCACAGAGTCAATCTCGTCCTCGAAGCCGTCCGTCAGCATTGCCGTCCCGGCTACTGCATCCTGCATACTTTCCTTAGTATTTTGTATTCTAATAGACGCAATATTGTCTTAAACTTTCTTTGAGGTTGTTAGTAATTATGTTTATACTTCAGTAAAATCCTGAAGCGAGAAGAGCGTCTCTTTCCTTCAAGCCATTAACTTTCTAACAACCTAACATGCTTCGCTATAGTTCGCTCTTAGCCCGCCTCTATTCAGAATCCATGCGCATAATTGGTCAGGAAAATACAATACCAACATATTTATGCTGCAGTTGGCTAGAATAGATGCTTATCAGTGGAAAGCACGCGACGTCAAGGTCGGTTTACGAGAACAAATTGAAACGAAATATTTGGAAGATGATTGGACACTTGCACGTCTGTCACAAAAAGTGGCACCTCCGTGATACGCCTATCCTTGCAAATAGTAATAATGTATTGCTGCTTTATCAAATTTAGAAATCCTTAATTGATACAATACGACACCCCGCTTCCGTTTTGGTACAAAGCTGAGGGATCAAATCGAATTGCAATTATCACATACACGTGTTTAGCAGATATTGCGGGTGTAGCGAGAAAAGCTTGTGTTTCTAGCTCCGACAGTGCAGTAATATCGTAACAGTTTCACAACATAGAACCAAAATACACGTAAATCTAATTAAGGGGTGGGCCTGGATAAATGTAACCACTTTCACACTCATAGACAGGTATGGATGCAAAGACCGACCATCCATGAAATCAAAATAGTTTATACCATGTTGAGTCCATAATGTTTTTAAATTGTTTAAACATTGGGAGTAAAACAAGCTTATATGTTGGGCTATGATGGGGTATGACAGCTTAACTAAGCTAATCAGGAGTTTATAAATCATATTTTTTAAATATCAATGGGGTATATATCATTAATTTATAAATCCAACAATATATTTAGCAACTTATGATTCGAGCTAAATCTTTGCCAAGATTTTTCAGGTGTACATAAACAATGCAATAGTAAAGAGGCCACTTCTTTCCATTTTCATGTCAGTCTCTAACCATAAATATACAAATGTCACCTGTATTTCAACTCAATCTCTCAGAACCATGCCACTTTTATTAGACCATTAAAACCCTTTCCAAAAGCCACTGATGAGGTTGGCATATGGGACATGGCATTTCCATATTTTTTTAATTGAACCTTTATTGAACCTGCTAGGCCAGTCGAGAACAAGTTCTCATTTACAACTGCGACCTGGCCAAGATAAAGCAAAGCAGTGCAACAAAAACAACAACAGAGAGTTACACATAAACAAACATACATTTTTCTATTGTGTATGTACAGCATGTGTAAATCCTGTCTGGATTGTAAATTACATCGCCAAAGTCCAGGATTGGTAGGATAGTCAGTTTTACAAGGGTATGTTTGGCAACATGAGTGAAGGAGGCTTTGTTGCGAAATAGGAAGCCAATTCTAGATATAAGTTTTGATTGGAGATGCTTAATGTGAGTCTGGAAGGAGAGTTTACAGTCTAACCAGACACCTAGATATTTGTAGTTGTCCACATATTCTAAGTCAGAACCTTCCAGAGTAGTGATGCTGGTAGGGCAGGCAGCAATCGGTTGAAGAGCATGCATTTAGTTTTACTAGCATTTAAAAGCAGTTGGAGGCCACGGAAGGAGTGTTGTATGGCATTGAAGCTCGTTTTGAGGTTTGTTAACAGTGTCCAAAGAAAGGCCAGAAGTATACAGAATAGTGTCGTCTGCGTAGAGTTGGATCAGAAAATCACCAACAGCAAGAGCGACATCATTGATGTATACAGAGAAGAGAGTCAGCCCGAGAATTGAACCCTGTGGCACCCCCATTGAGACTGCCAGAGGTCCAGACAACAGGCCCTCCGATTTGACACGTTGAACTCTATCTGAGAAGTAGTTGGTGAACCAGGCGAGGCAGTCATTTGAGAAACCAAGGCTATTGGGTCTGCCGATAAGAATGTGGTGATTGACAGAGCCGAAAGCCTTGGCCAGGTCGATGAAGACTGCTGCACAGTACTGTCTTTTATCGACGGCGGCTATGATTTCCTTTAGGAGAGGTGCACCCATGACCAGCTCGGAAACCAGATTGCATAGCGGAGAAGGTACGGTGGGATTCGAAATGGTCAGTAATCTGTTTGTTCACTTTGCTTTCAAAGATTTTAGAAACGCAGGGCAGGATGGGTATAGGTCTATAACAGTTTGGGTCTAGAGTGTCTCCCCTTTGAAGAGGGGGATGACCGCGGCCACTTTCCAATCTTTGGGAATCTCAGACGATACGAGAGTTTGAACAGGCTAGTAATAGGGGTTCCAACAATTTCGGTAGATAATTATAGAAAGGGAGGGTCCAGATTGTATAGACCAGCTGATTTGTCAGGATCCAGATTTTGCAGCTCTTTCAGAACATCTGCAGTCTGGATTTGGGTGAAGGAAAAGCGAGGCTTGGGAAAGTTGTTGCGGAGCTGTTGGCCGGGGTAGGAGTAGCCATGAGGAAAGTATGGCCAGCAGTAGAAAAATGCTTATTGAAATGATAGACTATCGTAGATTTATCGGTGGTGACAGTGTTTCCTAGCCTCAGTGCAGTGGGCAGCTGGGAGGTGGTGTTCTTGTTCTCCATGGACATTACAATGTCCCAAAACTTTTCAGAATTAGTGCTACATGATGGAAATTTCTGTCTGAAAAAGCTAGCTTAAGCTCTCCTAACTGACTGTGTATTGGTTCCGGACTTCCCTGAAAAGTTGCATATCGCAGGGGCTATTCAATGCTAATGCAGAACGCCACACAATGTTTTTGTGCTGGTCAAGGGCAGTCAAGTCTGGGGTGAACCAAGGGCTATATCTGTTCTTCGTTCTACATTTTTTGAATGGGGCATGCTTATTTAAGATGGTGAGGAAAGCACTTTTAAAGAGCAACCAGGCATCCTCTACTGACGGGATGAGGTCAATATCCTTCCAGGATACCCGGGACAGGTCAATTAGAAAGGCCTGCTCGCTGAAGTGTTTTAGGGAGCGTTTGACAGTGATGAGGGGTGGTCATTTTACCGCAGACCCATTACGGACGCAGGCAATGAGGAATTGATCGCTGAGATCTTGATTGAAAACAGCAGAGGTGTATTTGGAGGGCGAGTTAGTTAGGATAACATCTATGAGGGTGCCCGTGTTTACGGATTTGGAGTTGTACCTGGTATGTTCATTGATAATTTGTGTGAGATTGAGGGCATCAAGCGTGGATTGTAAAATGGCTGGGGTGTTAAGCATGTCCCAGTTTAGGAGTATTAATACACACTTGTACATGTGTGAAATAGGACAAATATAAGCAGGCAATGAGGCAGTGATTGCGGTCATCCTGGTTGAAGAGAGCAGAGGTGTATTTGGAGGGCAGGTTGGTCAGGATGATATCTATGAGGGTGCCCGTGTTTATGGATTTGGGGTAGTTCCTGGTATGTTCATTGATAATTTGTGTGAGATTGAGGGCATCTAGTTTAGATTGTAGGATGGCCAGTGTTAAGCATGTCCCAGTTTAGGTCAGTAACAGTACGAAACAGTACGAACTCTGAAGATAGATGGGGGGGGGGCAATCAATTCACATATGGTGTCCTGGGCACAGCTGGGGGCTGAGGGGGTCTATAACAAGCAGCAATGGAGAGACTTGTTTCTGGAAAGGTGGATTTTTAAAAGTAGAAGCCCGAATTGTTTGGGCACAGACCTGGATAGCATGACAGAACTGTGCAGTAGATTGCAACTCCACCCCCTTTGGCAGTTCTATCTTATCAGAAAATGTTGTAGTTGGGGGTGGAAATGTCAGGATTTTTGGTGGCCTTCCTAAGCCAGGATTCAGACATGACTAGGACATCAGGGTTGGCGGAGTGTGCTAAAGCAGTGAATAAAACAAACTTAGGGAGGAGGCTTCTGATGTTAACATGCATGAAACCAATGCTTTTACAGTTACAGAAGTCAACAAATGAGAGCGCCTGGAGAATGGGAGTGGTGCTGGGGGCTGCAGGGCCTGGTTTAACCTCTACATCACCAGAGGAACAGAGGAGTAGGATAAGGGTACGGCTAAAGGCTATAAGAACTGGTCGTCTAGTGTGTTCCAAAAAACAAGTAAAAGGAACAGATTTCTGGGCGTGGAAGAATAGAATAGATTCAAGGCATAGTGTACAGACAAGGGTATGGTAGTATGTGAGTACAGTCGAGGTAAACCTAGGCATTGAGTGAGGTTTTGTTTCTAGAGGCACCAGTTAAGCCAGGTGAGGTCACCACATGTGTGGGGGGTGGGACAAATGGGCTAAGGCATATTGGGCAGGGGACTCTACAGTGAAATAAGACAATAATCACTATTCAAAACAGCATTAGACAAGCCATATTGACATTAGGGAGAGGCTGGTGTAGCAGAGTGATCATAGGGTCCAATGAGTAGCAATAGGTGAGTCAGGGAGCCGATTCGGTAGTCGATACTACGCTAGGTAAGCTAGAGACCAGAGATTCAGACAGCTAGCGGGCCGGGGCTAGCAGATGGGCCTTTGGCGACGTCGCAACGGAAAAGCCTGTTGAAACCACCTCTGACGGATTACGTCAGCAGACCAATCGTGATGGATCGGCGGGGCTCCGTGTCGCCAGTAAAGGGTCCAGGCAAATTGGCAAGAGGAATTGTAGCCCAAGAATTGGCTGGTGGACCTCTTCGGCTAGCTGGGAGATGAGCCTATTTCGAGGCTAGCTCCAGGCTAACTTGCTTTGGGACAGAGATGTTAGCCAGGAGTAGCCACTCGGATAGCAGCTGGCTAGCTGCGATGATCCGGTGTAAAGGTTCAGAGCTTGCGTTAGGAATCCGGAGATATGGTAGACAAAAAGCAGTCCGATATGCTCTGGGTTGATATCGCGCTGTGCAGACTGGCAGGTATTAACCGAACTGAGGCTGGCAGGCATCCAAGATAACGGTGAAGACCGCCATCAGTGGCTAACTGACTACTGGCTAGCTACTGATGGGGGGTTCCGGTTCTAAAGTATAAAAATAGCAGATCCGTACCACATTGGGTGAGGCGGGTTGCAGGAAAGGATATTCAGTCCGTAGATGGAAAGTGAGATTAAAATATATACAAATGAATGACATTTACGCGGGACAGGACACATCCGACTGCTACGCCATCTTGGATATAAGCAATCTTCCCGCCCCTTTTGGACATAAATTATATACTCACTGATACTTGAAGAATATAACTTAGAAATGCCTCGAGTTTAGCGTACTGTACCACATCAGAAGCCAAAATATAATCTTGTTTTACTCCAATGTCTGTAATCATAGAAAATAAACAAACACCTTACAGCCTCAAAACTATAATTTCGCTATCTTTAGTGGTCAGTCCATGCATCCATAGCACTGTCTACGAATTTTAGAGTGGTTACACTTGTGACAGAGGTGCAAAGAATCCACTGTTGGTTCAACTGCAGATTGCCCCGTAAATTAAGCCAATAGTGATTTAGCATGCACAGCATTATCTGTGCTAGATGGCCACTATAGTATTGAATATCCTCAGTCAAGCCAACTGAAAGCAAAACACCAGTCAGTCCCATGGTTTCTACAACAAACAAAAAAAATTTAAATCATACCTGAGGCTAAATGACCAGTCTTATATATATACATACACATTTAATGACAATATTTTTTATGATGACAATGGTCACTATATATATAGCAATGAATATAACATTCACCATTCTTGACCATTTATTTCAGAAACAAATAATGTAACTCCCATCAAAACAACAAATTGTAAGTGGTATATTTCATCACAGCATATTACACAAAAAAATCGAACCCTTTTGAACGAAACGACAGCCACCTGCCACAGATGTACTGCACATCATGTGGCTGGGTAAGAAAGAGCCATTTAATCTAAAATTGTAACACGTACAACACTTGTGAAGTGAAAGTTCGGTGATTCAATCAGACTAGAAACAGCCATAAGAGGACCTTACACCTAATGAACAATGGTGGTGGTACCAAAACTTTCGGAATCAAGAATTCAGTCAGTGTAACATCCTGCAGAAACTCCTGGGTCCGGTTTCCCAAATACAGATTAAGCCTAGTTCTGGACTAAAAAAGTATTCTCAATTGAGAATCTCCATTGAAATAACTTTTAGTCAAGGACTAGGCTTAATCTGTGATTTTATGTAGTCACAATATAAATACAAAAGAAAAAGTAAATTAACTGACTACATTAAAATGTAAAAAATAAAGCACACAGCACCTTTCACACATTACATTTAAAATAGATAAAGTTCCACCTAAATCTGGCAACCCTAAAATCATACATTTTCAAGTATACCGACTGTTGTGAGCAGGCAAATACATTTTATTTTCCAAATGCCTGTTAATCTCTAGTCTGAATGACACAAGAAGACCAGTGTGCTGGTGTAGTTGGTGAGGCAGGTATCCAACCACCTAGTCCTACTGTTGTATGCAAGCTTTGTTCTACCTCAGCACTAATACACCTGTTCAACTTATCTTCAGCCTCCAGACCAGGGATGGGGAAACTGGCGGCCCCTTTAATATGCCCGCGGATGAAATGTTATTTTTAGTAACTCAGTCGGAGTTTCAATTTACTGTTGAGAGTTAGAATAGCATATACCAGAGCAAATTCTACATTTTGTTGTGCAGCAGTTTGTCTTACTGTATGTCAGTAACTGAATCACTCAATGTCAGCTAACAGTTTTAAGATTAGACTAATTTACCACTAGCAAGCTATCTAATCATGGTCAAATTATTAACAGGGGGACCCCCAACTGATTTTGTAAGTCACTCAAAGGTCATTAAAAACAGAACACATTTTTCTCCACCCAATGGGAAAATGAGAATTGCATAAAGTTAGAAAATTACCAAATCTTCTCTGCCAGTATTATCTAAGGCATGGAGGACCAGTGTAATCTTGGAGGCATGGAAGTTGATATAAACTGTCAGGAATTATGCAGTCTGTAGCATAAGACCAGTGAGCTGGTGCAGTCTAACATTGGTATCCTTTCTAGCTCACAGCATGCTGAGGAATTCTCTGACCTGTGTGGAAACCGGGGATGAAAAAAAACATGTAAGCCATAACAAATTCTGATTTGAGGTGAACTAAACAATCTCTTGATGATACAAGTGCAAACCAACACTAACCTTGTCCAGCACAGCTTCCTGCTTAATTCGATCATTCTTGAAGTCGTCATTAACATCCAGGACCAGGATAGGGATATCTTTCAGGTACTCAAAATCAAGTCTAGAAGTAGGAAACAATATCACACTGATAACATTCCCAAATTCCTAGTAAATGCCAGCCCTTTGTCAAAAGAAACCACTCGATCTATGCTGTCAAAATGGGACGAAAGATGCCATGATAGTCTAACACTTAATACCAGCCCAGAAAAAAAAAACAAGTGGCATATTGGCTAAAACACAACATGTAAAGTTTTAGTCCCGTGTTTCATGAGCTGAAATAAGATCATAGAAATGTTCCATAAGCACAAAAAGCTTAATGATCTCAAATTAGTTTACATTCCTGTTAGTGAGCATTTCTCCTTTGCCAAGATGATCCATCCACCTGACAGGTGTGGCATATCAAGAAGCTGATTAAAGAGCATGTATGATCACACAGGTCCACCTTGTGCTGGGGGCAATAAAAGGCCACTCAAATGTGTAGTTGTGTCACAACACAATGCCACGGATGTATGAAGTTGAGGGAGGGTGCAAATGGCATGCTGACTGCAGGAATGTCCAGCAAAGCATTGAATGTTCATTTCCTTAGCATCAACTAGTTTTAGAGAATTCGGCAGTATGTCCAACCGGCCTCACAACCGCAGACCACGTGTATGGCGTCACGTGGGCGAGCAGTTTGCTGATATCAACGTTGTAAACAGAGTGCCCAATGGTGACAGTGGGGTTATGGTATGGGCAGGCATAAACTACGGACAACGAACACAATTGCATTTTATCAATGGCAATTTGAATGCACAGAGGCACCGTGAGGAGATCCTCAAGGCCCATTGTGGTGCCATTCATCCGATGACATCACGTTATGTTTCTGCATGATAATGCACAGCCCGATGTCAAAAAGATCTGTACACAATTCACAGAAGCTGAAAATGTCCCAGTTCTTCCATGGCCTGCATACTCACCAGACATGTCACCCATTGACCGTGTTTACGATGCTCTGGACTGACGTGTATGACAGCGTGTTCCAGTTCCTGCCAATATCCAGCAACATCGCACAGTCATTGAAGAGGAGTGGGACAACATCAAATCAAAGTTGAGGGTCGGAGCCGGTGTAGTACGATTCAATCTTAGCCTTGTATTGGCGCTTTGCCGGTTTGATCGTTCGGAGGGCATAGCAGGATTTCTTATAAGCTTCCAGGTTAGAGTCCCGCACCTTGAAAGCGGCAGCTCTACCCTTTAGCTCAGTGCGAATGTAGCCTGTACTTCTGGTTGGGGTATGTACGTACATCCCACAATAAACAGCCGGATCAACTCGAAGCAAAGGAGATGTGTCGTACTGCATGAAGCAAATGGTGGTCACACCAGATCTGGTTTTCTGATCTACACACCTACCTTTTTTCAAGGCATCTGTGACCAAACAGATACATATCTGTAATCCAAGGCATGTGAAATCTATACAGTGAATTACAAAAAATATTCAGACCCCTTCCCCACATTTTGTTACAGCATTTTTTTAAATTAAATTAAATATTCTTTTGGGCCTCTATCTAAAAACAACACCCCATAATGACAGTGAAAACAGATTGCAGATTTATTACAAAGTTTGGAACCACCAAGACTCTTCCTAGAGCTGGCCGCCCAGCCAAACTAAGCAATCAGGGGAGAAGGGCCTTGATCAGGGAGGTGACCAAGAACCCAATGGTCAATATGACAAAGCTCCCGAAGTCCTCTGTGAAGATGGGAGAACCTTCCAGAAGGACAACCATCTCTGCAGCACTCCACCTATCAGGCCTTTATGGTAGAGTGGCCAGACTGAAGGCACTCCTCAGTAAAAGGAAACAAGATTCTCTGGTCTGATGAAACCAAGATTCAACTCTTTGGCCTGAATGCCAAGAGTCACGTCTGGAGGAAACCTGGCACCATCCCTACGGTGAAGCATGGTGGTGGCAGCATCATGCTGTGGGGATGTTTTTCAGTGGCAGGGACTGGGAGATTAGTCAGGATTGAGGGAAGGATGAACGGCGCAAAGTACAGAGAGATCCTTGAAGAAAACCTGCTCCAGAGTGTTCAGGACCTCAGACTGGGGTGAAGGTTCACCTTCCAACAGGACAACAACCCTAAGCACACAGCCAAGACAATGCAGGAGTGGCTTCAGGACAAGTCTCAATGTCCTGGAGGGGCCCAGCCAGAGCCCAGACTTGAACCCGATCTAACATCTCTGGAGAGACCTGAAAATAGCTGTGTAGTGAGACTCCCCAGCCAACCTGACAGAGCTTGAGAGGATCTGCAGAGAAGAATGGGAGAAACTCCCCAATAACAGGTGTGCCAATTTTGTAGCATCATTCCCTATAAAACTTGGCTGTAATCGCTGCCAAAGGTGCTTCAACAAAGTATTGAGTAAAGCATCTGAATACTTACGTAAATATGATCAGTATTTTTAATACATTTGCAAATATTAAAATTTTTAAAAAACCTTAGTCATTATGGGGTTGTGTATGTATGTAGATTGATGAGGGATAAAAAAAAAAATTGAAATTCATTTTAGAATAAGGAGGCTGTAACCTAACACAATGTGGAAAAAGACAAGTGGTCTGAATTCTTTCTGAATGCGCTGTATGTATAAATGGGTGAACACTTACTGAGTACTGCGGTGGTACAGCCAGCACTCGTGCTTATAGTGCAGCTGCTCCAGATATTCAATTGGAATTCCTTGTTCCTCCTCCCGTCCTCGGCGGTGCAGCCTCTGCATACATCTCTGAAAGACAGATTTCATTTTTTTGGGTTCGTTTCTCTACCAGGCCGAAATATATAGACCATGTAAGCACTTCAGTATCATGTAAAATTGAAAATTAAATCCTCAAAAGATGAAAATTAAATCCTTAAGCACATGGCTGTGTTAAAAAATAATACAAAAAAATAGAAAGTAATTTGACCACCAAACTGTCTGGAGTTCAAACACTTGTGAACTGAGGATGTAAAGGCTTTACTCACCTGTGGGTCAGCCCGAAGGTAGATCATGGCATCCAGCTCGATTTGAGACTCAAACTGAGAGAGCAGCCAACCGTGCCAGTCTTGGTAAATGGCCCATTCAGTCTCATTCATGTCCCCAGACTCAAATAGGTTGGAGGCAAATATATACCTGGCAAAAGAGCCACAATACAAGTCAGACTCAGTGAAATAAAGACAGTCATACTACTACCACAGGTTCTCAGGTCTTATTCTGATTTTCCAACTAAACCAATGAAACACCAGACGGGTACACACCGGTCACTGTAAACAGAGCGCTCAAAGAACTGGACAGGTTTCTCTGCCTGTTGCAACTTTGCAGAAGGGGGCTGCAGCTGAGCCCGCACACGACTCAGACAGGCGTAACTCTGGAATGTGTAGGACCAGCGGCTAGGTTTGTCATACAGCATCTGCAGCAGGTTGCCTCCACTCTTCTGAGATGTGCTGAGCTCCTGGAACAGGGAACACATAAATTGTCAAGCGGAGGATCAATTGTCCAACATTGTGACTCACATGAATTTAACATTAAAATGGGATAACATTTTACGTAACATTATGTACTGGACATAACATTGTAGTTACCTCATACTCATTGTCAGTGTTTTGAACGTTGCACCACTTCCCAATGGGCTCCGGTATGACCTCCCATTCTTCTGAAGACTTTTCTAAAATGTGCACAAGTGTAGACTTCCCTGCAGCTGCAACACATAGAAACACTTTTCAAGCAGTATCCCAATATAAAGATATTAGGGAAAACAAGACAAACATTTTATTTTTTATTTTTAAGTTAGCTAGTTAACCAGAATAATTTGCACTCTGCTATCAAGACATGCATAGCTAGCTCACGAGAACCCAAAGCCATACATTGGTTTAGGGCGGCAGAATCAATGATTGGTTTAGGGCGGCAGAATCAATGATTGGTTTAGGGCGGCAGAATCAATGATTGGTTTAGGGCGGCAGAATCAATGATTGGTTTAGGGCGAATCAATGATTGGTTTAGGGCAGAATCAATGATTGGTTTAGGGCGGCAGAATCAATGATTGGTTTAGGGCAGAATAAATGAAAAAAAAATGTTAAAGGGCAGAGTACAACAGATACAAAACTTTTAAAACAGGGCAGACGTTTGAACTGAGAATCTTGTAAATAAAACGTTGAGTTACAGTAGTCAGACAAATGTGACAATATCTAAGATTCTTCAGGAGACCAGTTGTGTCAAATGTAACAGCTAGCAACGACATGCTAAGCTAATCAAAGCAAGCTAGTTAGCAAAGCATTTTGCAACTTCTACTCATGTCGAATTAATATATAAAGCTAGCAAACTAGCTAGCAGTCAAATACACAAGTCAGCTAACATTTGCTTTGTTGAAATGTTAAGTTGAATAAGGTACATATAAAAAGCGGTGGGGGGGACGAGGACAATTATGCTGCCCCAGAGGCTCTTAAGTGATCTTAATCCAAATATAAATTTAAAGTAAATCCCACTGTTAAATTAAAGTCACATGTGGTCCTCCCAATACTACTCGAGAAACATGTAGTTTATTAGGCTACAGATTAAATACATTAACTTCACAGGGTGGTACAAGTGCAAGGTAACAGATGAGTTTGATGTTCTTTTCCAATAAATATGTCGAGGGTTTTATTCTGTTGACATGATCATGGATACTTGGCTGCCGTTTATCCGCAACCTAAACCCGACCTGGACCCGCGGGCTAGAGCGCGCGGTACCAATACTAGGGTGGGCACACTATATAAACACATTTTTCGTAAGCAAACCATAAGTAGATATGAAAATGATATTGAAACACATTTAGTTTGTGTTTAATGAGTCGGTACATGAGAATGTAACTGCACAAGGAAATCACTCACAGCCTTTTGTGCGCAATAAGACATTTTGATGGAAGCATCTCGTGGGAAAATGCACATTGTTTTTTTTGTTGCGGTTGAGAATATTTGCATTAAAATGTCTAATTGAATGGAAACCTAACTAGTGTAGTTATTTTTTCGCCAGCCTATTAATTTAGCTAAATTGTCCATTACAACTAGATAACGTTAAGTATTTCGGATGAATAAAATGCAGGCAAAGACTGAGAATGTATTGTTTTGGCGCCAATACTTGTTTACAGTGAACAGAATGTAATGTACACTTCCTGTTGATTCGGCAGGATGAGATGAGTAAAATCAGACCAAACATGTTGGAGTTAAACATCCACATAGGTAGTTAACTAGCGATCTAATTTTAGAAATATATCGATAGCTAGCTCTCAGATTGTGTACGTTAAAATGTGTAGCCAGCTGGCTGTGCAAACTCACCAATGTTTCCTTCAATGGATATCTTCTTAGTTCTTTTCTCAAAACTGTTGTCAAAACTTGGACTTGAACATATTCTCTTAGGAGGTGTTGCCATTATAAAGAATGAGATATTGGATATATTATTTAGCTAGTTATGAACTCAAAACCTAGATATAGCCAAGTTACCGAAGTGAGCCCAAGGGACATACAGGAGCAGAGTAGCGCGATAATCAGATCAAATTGAATTCCGCGCCGAGGATATGTATGTTACTACTTCCGGGGGTGGACCAAAGCTTTAATACTACATAACCCACAAGACACCGAACTACAAGTATTATTCAAGCTTCGTGTAGTTTGTACATTCACAGTCTTCTGGTGCATTAAAGCCGTGAATATTGAATACACAGAAATTCCTCAATGGAAATGCTCTCCATTGAGGAATGGAGATATCTATTCAACCCCATGCTTCCCCATACTTCAAAAGTCCCCAATTTGGTGGGTCTATAGCTGGTTTATAAAAGGCAAGTCTGATGTTTTAGTAGAAAGAATCCAAGACCAAGACCTTTATGGCTCACCCTGTACCACAAGGTCGTGTTCAAACCTTGGTTGAGCTCTGGAGGGGGTGACTGCCGTCTTATCAGCTCTTAACCGACCATGCTTTTTTGTTTGTTTTTTCGCGCTGTTCGTAATTTGTTTTGTACATAATGTTGCTGCTACCTCGCTTATGACCGAAAAGAGCTTCTGGACATCAGAACTGCAATTACTCACCTCAGATAAGACAAAGAGTTTTTCTTCAATGAGTCAGAAGGGAGGGAGATACTACAGACACCCGACCAGGCCCAGATCCCAGTCATTCGCTGGAGAAGGAAACTGAGATTTCGCGGGAAAAGTTCAGGGTGCCTTGTGAGGATCAGGCGACGAGTGGCTAGTAAGCCTTTGCCTTCTGTCCTGCTAGCTAATGTTCAATCGCTGGAAAATAAATGGGACGAACTGAAAACACGTATATCCTACCAACGGGACTTTAAAAACGGTAATATCTTACGTTTCACCGAGTTGTGACTGAACAGCGACATTAAGAACATACAGCTGGCAGGTTAAACACACTATCGGCAGGATAGAACAGGTTAAACACTCTATCGGCAGGATAGAACAGCAGCCTCTGGTAAGACACGAGGCGGGAGCCTATTCATATAAGTAAATAACAGCTGGTGCACGATATCTAATGAAGTCTCAGTGTTTTGCTCGCCTGAGATAGAGTATCTCATGATAAGCTGTAGACCACACTTTCTACCTAGAGAGTTTTCATCTGTATTTTTCGTAGCTGTCTACATACCACCACACACCGATGCTGGCACTAAAACCGCACTCAATGAGCTGTATACGGCCATAAGCAAACAAGAAAACGCTCACCCAAAGGAGGCGCTCCTAGTAGCTGGGGACTTTAATACAGGGACACTTAAATCCGTTTTACCTAATTTCTATCAACATTATAAATATGCAACCAGAGGGGGAAAAAACTCTGGACCACCTTAACTCTACACACAGAGACGCATACAAAGCTCTCCCTCGCCCTCCATTTGGCAAATCTGACTATAATTCTATCCTCCTGATTCCTGCTTACAAGCAAAAAATTGAAGCAGGAAGCACCAGTGACTAGATCAATAAAAAAAGAGGTCAGAGGAAGCAGATGCTAAGCTACAGGACTGTTTTGCTAGCACAGACTGGAATATGTTCTGGGATTCCTCCGATGGCATTGAGGAGTACACCACATCAGTCATTGGCTTCATCAATAAGTGCATCAAAGACGTCGTCCCCACAGTGACCGTACGTACATACCCCAATCAGAAGCCATGGATTACAGGCAGCATCCGCACTGAGCTAAAGGCTAGAGCTACCACTTTCAAGGAGTGGGACTCTAACTGGAAGCTTATAAGAAATCTCGCTATGCCCTCCGACAAACCGTCAATACAGGACTAAGATCGAGTCGTACCACACCGGCTCTGACGCTCGTCGGATGTGGCAGGGCTTGCAAACCATTAAACACTATAAAGGGAAGCACAGCCGAGTGCTGCCCAGTGACACGAGCCTACCAGACGAGCTAAACTACTTCTATGCTCGATTTGAGGGAAATAACACTGAAACATGCATGAAAGCACCAGCGGTACCGGAAGACTGTGTGATCACGCTCTCTGCAGCCAATGTGAGTAAGACCTTTAAACAGGTCAACATTCACAAGGCCGCAGGGCCAGACGGATTACCAGGATGTGTACTCAAATCAAATCAAATTTATTTATATAGCCCTTCGTACATCAGCTGATATCTCAAAGTGCTGTACAGAAACCCAGCCTAAAACCCCAAACAGCAAGCAATGCAGGTGTAGAAGCACTGTGGCTAGAAAAAACTCCCTAGAAAGGCCAATACTGCGAGCATGCGCTGACCAACTAGCAAGTGTCTTCACTGACATTTTCAACCTCTCCCTGTCCGAGTCTGTAAGACCATCATAGTCCCTGTGCCCAAGAACACTAAGGTAACCTGCCTAAATTACTACCAAACACGTAGCACTCACGTCTGTAGCCATGAAGTGCTTTGAAAGGCTGGTGATGGCTCACATTAACACCATCATCCCAGAAACCCTTGACCCACTCCAATTTGCATACTGCCCCAAAAGATCCACAGATGTTGCAATATCTGTTGCACTCCACACCACCCTTTCCCACCTGGACAAAAGGAACACCTATGTGAGAATGCTATTCATTGACTACAGCTCAGCATTCAACACCATAGTTCCCTCAAAGCCCATCAATAAGCTATGGACCCTGGGACTAAACACCTCACTCTGCAACTGGATCCTGGACTTCCTGACGGGCCGCCCCAAGGTGGTGGGGGTAGGTAACAACACATCCGTCACGCTGATCCTCAACACAGGGACCCCTCAGGGGTGCGTGTTCAGCCCCCTTCTGTATTCCCTGTTCACTCATGGCTGCACGGCCAGGCACAACTCCAACACCATCATTAAATTTGCAGATGACACAACAGTGGTAGGCCTGATCACCGACAACGACGAGACAGCCTATAGGAAGGAGATCAGAGACCTGGCCGTGTGGTGCCAGGACAACAACCTCTCTATCAATGTAATCAATACAAAGGAGATGATTGTGGACTAGAGGAAAAAGAGGGCTGAGCACGCCCCCATTCTCATCGATGGGGCTGCAGTAGAGCAGGTTGAGAGTTTCAAGTTCCTTGGTGTCCACATCACCAACAAACTAAAATGGTCCAAGCACACTAAGACAGCCGTGAAGAGGGCACAACAAAACCTATTCTAAACAGCTTCTACCCCCAAGCCATAAGATAGATTCTACCCCCAAGCCATAAGGTAGCCATTTAGTCAAAGATGACAACAGAGAGTAGCAATGATGTAAAGGGGGGGCACTGCAAATAGTCTGGGTAGCCATTTAGTCAAATGGCTACCCAGACTATTTGCAGTGCCCCCCCCCCTCTTTACATCACTGCTACTCTCTGTTGTCACTTATATGAATATTCTCCCGCCTCGTGTCTTACCAGAGGCTGCTGTTCTATCCTGCCGATAGTGTTTAACCTGCCAGCTGTATGTTCTTAATGTCGCTGTTCAGTCACAACTCGGTGAAACGTAATTTAGTCAAATGGCTACCCAGACTATTTGCAGTGCCCCCCCCTCTTTACATCACTGCTACTCTCTGTTGTCATCTTTGTATAGTCACTTTAATAACTCCACCTACGTGAACATACTACCTCAACTAACCGGTGCCCCTGCACATTGACTCTGTACCGGTACACCCCTGTATATAGTCTCGCTATTGTTATTTTACTGCTGCTCTTTAATTACTTGTTACTTTTATCTCTTATTCTTATCCATATTTTTTTTAAGCTGCATTGTTGGTTAGGGGCTCGTAAGTAAGCATTTCACTGTAAGGTCTACAGTGAAATGTTGCATTCGGCACATGTGACACACACACGCACACAGACAGACAGACAGACAGACACACACACACACACACACACACATCGAGGGGGTGAACGACAGACAGAGCCATTAAAGAGGATCAAGTGTTGACTCGCTCATTTCCCAGGAGACTTTGTGTTAATTATCCAATAAACATGCTGGTTGACATCAACAACAACACACACACACACACACACACACACACACATAAACACAGAGGTAAACAATAACAGAACCTGGCATTTCACTGTAAGTATTGTTTCACTGTTGTATTTGGCGCATGTGACGAATAACATTTGATGTGATTTGATTTGAAAGATCAGAAACTGTCAGCTGTGGTCAAATTCACCTACCTTGGTAGCGGAATTTATTGCGGTGTTCACATAGACAATGAAACAAACATCAGGATCGACAAGCCCAGTGCAGCCTTTGGCCGTCTGTGAGATTTGGTGTGGGAAAGGACAGGCATCAAACTGGAAACAACGGTTTACCAGGCAGTCACATTACCGACCCTTACTTATGGCTGCAAATCCTGTCTACCAGTCTACGAACGCTATGCCAGAAAAACTAAGTCACTTTCACCTGAACTGTTTGAGGAAGCTCCTGAGGATCAAGTGGCAGGACAGAATCTCAGACACTGTAGTCCTCAACGGTGCCGACATGATGAGCATTCCCACACTGCTTAGGAAAGCACAGCTCAGATGGGCGGGCCCATGTGACCAGGATGTCTGTATCCATCTCCCTTAAGCAGATCATTTCTCAGTCATTTCTCAGATTTATCTCACATGAATTGCCTATGTGGAAAGCGATTAGACCTCGTTTCATTGGGCGAATTAGTTTTGCATTGCCCAGTGCCCATTGATCCAAAAGTGAAATTCCTACCCACCCGGGGTACTGGAAGATGCAAACTGAACTTGCCAGTAATTCATGATGTAATGAATTAGAAGTCTAAAGTTTGGGCGAAAGCCGTCCCCCTGTTCAAGCCAAACTCCTGCTGGTCCCCACTGCCTATCAGTCTGACCACTATATATATATCTATATCTATATCTATATCTATATATATATATATATATATATATATAAAAATATATATATACACACATGTACAGTGGGGAGAACAAGTATTTGATACACTGCCGAAACAGGTGCAGTTAATACAGGTAATGAGTGGAGAACAGGAGGGCTTCTTATAGAAAAACTAACAGGTCTGTGAGAGCCGGAATTCAAGTACTAATGTCATGCAATAAAATGCAAATTAATTACTTTAAAATCATACAATGTGATTCCGTCTCTCACAGTTGAAGTGTACCTATGATAACAATTACAGACCTCTACATGCTTTGTAAGTAGGAAATCTTGCAAAATCGGCAGTGTATCAAATACTTGTTCTCCCCACCGTATATATGGAAAACCATCCTATTATTGAGTGGATATTATGTAAAGTGGATTTAACAGGTGACATCGGTAAGGGAGCGTAGCTTTCACCTGTATTCACCTGGTCGGTCTGTGTCATGGAAAGAAATGGAAGGGAAAGGGGATACCTAGTCAGTTGAGTGGATATTATGTAAAGTGGATTTAACAGGTGACATCAGTAAGGGATCATAGCTTTCACCTGTATTCACCTGGTCAGTCTGTGTCATGGAAAGAAAGGGAGGGAAAGGGGATACCTAGTCAGTTGTACTACTGAATTAATTCATCTGAAATGTGTCTTCTGCATTTAACCCAACCCCTCTGAATCAGAGCATGTGTTCTTAATGATTTGTATACTCAGTGTAAATTAATAAATTGTATTTGTGCATATTCAAACAAATTATGCAATCTTATGAAGTCATTTGCCAAAGACCTAAACCCAAAGAAAGCAAATGGCATCAGAGGCAAGGAAACGCTTTCTAGGGAAAGAAGGAACCTCCAGAGAAATCAGACATAGTGGGGCCTTGTTATAGAGAAATCATTGTATTTGTAGTTAAAAGTAATGTTTTAAATATAAGACTGGTGTTACTATTTCATTGATTTAAAAAAAAATAAACTTTTAACGTGAATGTCTAATTTCACAATATGTTCATAACCATGGTTATCAACTGCATAGCCGGAAATGGAACATAATCACGGAAAATTGATAAATAGTTGTGGTAGCAACTGCAGATAACTACTTGGGTGTACGAGATTTCACTGCAGATGAGTTTCAATGTGTGTTGAACAATATTGTCCCGTCCTCCCAGGCAGCCGGCCTGCTGTAGGATCAGATAGGGCCAAGTAGTGGGATAGTGGTGAGGTTTTAATGGGCATAGGGTTGGTTATTTGGTAGTGCAATTTTTCTTTCCATTTCCCCGTCCTATTTCCCTTCCCTTTTGTGTCACATAGTTTAATTAATTCATACACCAGAACAGTAGGCGGAAGCACAACGCTAGATAAGATAAATAGATTAATAGGGAGTCCTAACACTCCATTACAGTAGTTGGCGGTGTACGCACCTTTCAGTTGGTTGCGATCAGCCAATACAAATTCAAAGAAGAAGAAATTCGCAATCTTTGTTTTGCGGTTCCGCTTTGTAGGATCTCTATAACCCAGACAGGAGCCACGCCGAACACACGACTACAAAAGACATCAAGGTATTTTCATTTTGGTGGTCGCATTCTATCAACGTCTAAATGTTAGTTAACTCAGGTTTCAAGTATAAGCATTTCTAATTGCAGACTGATCTCGATTAATGAACGGGTCGCTTTGCTAAGCCACGGGAGTCTTGAGGCCTGCGACGTCTTTGTCTGCGTGCGGATAGCATGCTTTGTGTAGCTAGCTAGAAAACGACCCACATTGTTGCTGGTTTTGTAAATGTATAATTCAGGCATTTACTCGCTAACTAATAATTATCTTGCACGTCTGTTATACGTCTAAACTCATAATCTAACTAGCTATCTAAGGTTACCTACTCATGAATTAAAATGTTAACTAGTTAGCTAACGTCAGCTAAATACAACCTCACATTGGCTCTTATGTTTTAGGCCAGCCAGAGATTGATATATAGGAGCAGCCCATCCAAATAAAATATTACTGTTTAGCTAGCAACTCAAATAGCCATGCCATTGGTACAGGAGTTTAATAGACTCTGATGTAAAATATGATGTATTACAGTAAGCCTATCTAGTAACGTTAGCTTAGCTAGGGATTTCCCGGGGTCTGATTTGAAGGAGATGTGGTGAGCTCTGCCTTTACCTCCTAAAATGGCTCCCGCCTGACCCGTTTATTCTCCTTGATAGTCAGCTGTGGTTTCAGCAAAGTCCCACCCTCTTGCGAGATGGACAAACATTTTATACTTTCGAGGACGCTATATCATGTTCCTTTTTAATATGGCCAGTTATTCGTTAAATCTGCAATTGGAGACTTTTGGGCGAATGGACCAAATTCACATAGAAGTGTGTTTTGTCATTCTCATTAAACAAGCGTAAGAAGCGGTAGAGGTGTTCTATTTGCGTTATTTCTATGCTTCCCTTTAAATTTAATTTGCGCATGTTTTACTTTAGTTTTTGTACACCAACTGAAAATACAATATGTTTGGTTATGGAAAAGAGATTCAAACAGCGGTTTAGATGGAACAATGATTCTCTACAGTATACTTGTTTTGTCACCATAAACTGTTATAATTTATAATTTTAGCAACCAGGAAATGGCGGGGTGATTTCTGCATAGTGCATCTTTAATAAATGATAGTTACCCATCTAGATGCACTGACTGTATTGCACTGGCATGCTAGATTAAGCTGCGGGTCATTTATTTCTGATTGATGGTTGTGGGCCAGAACTAATACTGATATTATTTGTACACTGCAAATTGTCCACAATTTAGCACAAAAACACATTTTATTTGTAAATAACAATTACATACATTAATTACACTGCAACACCATTTAAAAAATAAAATAATTAACTAGGCAAGTCAGTTAAGAACAAATTATTATTTACAATGACGGCCTCCTGCAGGGACAGGGCCTGGGATTTAAAATAAATACTATAAAAATATAGGACAAAACACACATCACAACATAGAGACCTAAGACAACCATATAGCATGGTAGCAACAAGACAGCAACACAGCATGGTAGCAACAAGACAGCAACACAGCATGGTAGCAACAAGACAGCAACACAGCATGGTAGCAACAAGACAGCAACACAGCATGGTAGCAACAAGACAGCAACACAGCATGGTAGCAACAAGACAGCAACACAGCATGGTAGCAACAAGACAGCAACACAGCATGGTAGCAACAAGACAGCAACACAGCATGGTAGCAACAAGACAGCAACACAGCATGGTAGCAACAAGACAGCAACACAGCATGGTAGCAACAAGACAGCAACACAGCATGGTAGCAGCAAGACAGCAACACAGCATGGTAGCAGCAAGACAGCAACACAGCATGGTAGCAGCAAGACAGCAACACAGCATGGTAGCAGCAAGACAGCAACACAGCATGGTAGCAGCACAAAACATGGTACAAACTTTATTGGGCACAGACAACAGCACAAAGGGCAAGAAGGTAGAGACGACAAAGCATCCACATGATCACATGTCTTTTATCTTTATTTGTGGGAATACCTGGGAACAGATTTGGCAATGAAACATTTTTATTTGCTGAAAATCCTGGTGATATTTTTTTTTATACCCAAAACAAACAACCGTCAGAGGGGCATAAACAAATCCCTCGCTGGTATGTTTTGGCCCGAGGGCAGCTTGTTGCCGATCCCTGATGTATAGTAGCTTACTTTGACTGTTTCTCTCAAGCCAGGGCTGACGGATCATAAAATAACCATGGCAGATGGAGAGGGATTTGTGGTGCGTATTCGTGGCCTTCCCTGGTCTTGCGCTGTGGATGAAGTGGCAAGATTTTTCTCTGGTAAAAAAACAGTGATACTTATTTTTTTCTCCCCCTAATAAAAACAAAGACTGTAAGTATATTGTAAGTTTTTCAGGTGATTAAATTGGTGCAATAATATTCCAGATTGTAAAGTTGCAAACAATGGGACAAGCATCCATTTCACTTACACTCGTGAGGGTAGGCCTAGCGGCGAGGCCTTCGTAGAGCTGGAGTCAGAGGACGACCTCAAGATTGCTGTCAAGAAAGACCGAGAGACCCTGGGTCACCGATATGTGGAAGGTATTCATTAATTTGGTTTTGTCTTCTGATTCCAATAGTATCTTGAATTATGATTATCTTCAAGGTGATTGTGCCAACAGGTTCTGATATGAGATTAGATGCTAAAGAATTCCCGTGTTCTGTCTTCTGTCTCAGTATTCAAGTCAAACAACGTGGAGATGGACTGGGTCATGAAGCACACCGGTCCAAACAGCCCAGAGACTGAGGGGGACGGGCTTGTGAGGCTGCGTGGCCTTCCTTTCGGCTGTAGCAAGGAGGAGATTGTCCAGTTCTTCTTAGGTGTGTTTGTTGCCCTTTGTCCTCCAGTCCAATTAAGATTATCACCCTCAGTTGATATCAACATAGCTTTGAAAATACACTGCCTGTAGTTCTAGACTTCGCTGAAGGAAAATTCTTATCTTAATGGCCTCTTGACATTTAATTGGGATCTGATCTCTGTGATATGACATCACTATGATAGTCCCATCAGACCTGACACTTAATTCAAGCCTAGATGGATACTTCTGTTTTGGATGAATCTTACATTAGTCGTCCACACAACAATAGCACCACTCTTATTAATTGGTGCAAACAAGCACTAACTTCATTTCTCCCTGCTATTCTATGGCTCCCTTTTTTATTTAGTTTTATGTTCCCAAAACGAAGTACAAAATACAGTAAGTAAATAAATTATCCAAATGCTGACAGTCATCTGGCACGCTGTTCATGAGGTTCTTCTTTTTCATAGGGTTCTCATGTCTGATGTGTTTTTTTCAGTTTCTTTTCATTTTGTTATTTTTGAAGAAAAAGAGCAACAACTCTGTGAATGGGCATGTGATTTAATATGTCCCCCCCCCTGCTGGGGTTATCTGTCCTTGGGTTGAAGGGTTGGAAATCGTGCCAAATGGGATAACATTGCCGATGGACTTCCAGGGGAGGAGTACGGGGGAGGCCTTCGTGCAGTTTGCTTCACAGGATATAGCTGAAAAGGCTCTAAAGAAACACAAGGAAAGAATAGGGCACAGGTGGGGATGGATGGTTGGCTGGCTAAGCTGCTTTTCTTATGGTATTCACCTGTTACCACAATCGTCTTCTGTGGTAATGACACATGCCAAGAACCTGCACATGCTACAAGGACCATTCATACATGTATCCATTTCAGATCATCGCCCCCCCATAGTCTCTTCGAATTCAGAGACTCACCTCTTATTTTTGGGCCAAAACACACTTTAGTGCTGAGTGATTGTCCTGGGCTTGGGTTTTCCATTGACTTCCACTCAAAGGTGTCAGGAAACACCTTTTGTACTGTAGATTGAGAATTCAGAATATATATCACTAAACTGGGCCAGAAACAAATCAAATGCTTTTCATCTACACCCCCCCTAAATCTAGTTAATTTAGAATTGAATTTAAATGCGTTCTCTAAAAATGGCACCTTGACACCATGGTGTTTTTTGCCCAAGATGGTACCAGTTTTCACTCTGCACTAATTCACAGGCCCTCATGGCACACAGATGTAACTGAGACCCAGTCTTCCTTGGGCCATGGATCCTGCAGTCACAAGGAAAGCTTTGATTTTCTGGGGTCAATAATGGCATTTATTTATTAATTGCATAATGGAAACACTGACAGTGTACTTCTCTATGGTTCTTTTGAGTAACCATAAGAAAAGTTTTTATTTAAATTTTCTGGATTTCTCAGTGATAGTTTATTAAAACATCAACAGGAAAATAGCTGTAGCATTCAGTGGCTGTATGTCACTAACCCTAACAAGAGAAACCTCAATGTTCAGTCAGTGAAGGTCACAACTAATTTGAGACATTATTTCTCTTATAGATATTATGATTGACATGCATGGATGTGAGTAACAGGATGCAAATGCTACAGTCCTATGTCCTTAGTGCTAGCTGATTTTTGTTTTGCTCGTGTACAGTATTCTCCTCAATAGTCGTTAAACAATTTGGTACTAGCACCTTGGCCTAATGCTTGTCTGTGTGCCTTTTTAGGTATATTGAGATATTCAAGAGCAGCAATGCAGAGGTGCGGACGAACTACGAGCCCCCACGCAAAACCATGGGCGGCATGCAAAGACCAGGCCCCTACGACCGGCCCGGTGGTGGAGGCGGCCGTGGCTACAACGGCATGAGCCGAGGAGGCTCTTTCGACAGGATGCGTCGTGGGGGCTACGGTGGAGGTGAGGCTGGTGAGATTATAGTTCAGTTCCCTGCCATCCCTCTTCTTCTTTCTCTCTCTTCACGTTTCTGCTTTGTCTTTGGACATCACCGGTGGATGGTGATGATGGGACACAGCAGCATGGGAAAACGTAACATGTTTTTTGATGTTAGAATGCATACCGGAGTTATGTATATTTCTACTGTATTCGTGGGTGGGACTAATCATAAGCTTTCTAACTCTGTGCACGTCTATAGGTTCAGATCGTTATAGTGACAGTGGTTCAAGTTTTCAGAGTACGACCGGACACTGCGTGCACATGAGGGGTCTTCCTTACCGGGCAACAGAGACTGACATCTACAGTGTGAGTACCAGAACTAGTTATGTAATATACACACTCAAGTCACTGACTTGTAATGCTAATTGTTGCCATCCCCCCTGTGTAGTTTTTCTCTCCGCTGAACCCAGTGCGTGTGCACATCGAGGTCGGGCCAGACGGGAGGGTGACAGGAGAGGCTGACGTGGAGTTTGCGACACATGAGGATGCTGTGGCCGCCATGTCGAAGGATAAAGCCAACATGCGTGAGTCTGCAGTAATTTAATGTGCTGTGTGTGGGTCATCATCACTGTTCCTGTCTGGGTAGTTGCATCCTAAACCTTCTGTCTTTTTTTTTTTTTAATCCAATCAGGATGTTTGCCTTGTTTCACACTGCCCTCTCTTCCTCAGAGCACCGTTATGTTGAGTTGTTCCTCAACTCGACAGCAGGGGGCAGCAATGGTGGCTATGGTGGACAGATGATGGGGGCTATGGGTGAGTTTTTATGGGAAGTAGATGAAGGCATAAAAGTACATTCTGGGCCAATGGGCGTAGTTCTGTATGCAGAATCAGTTTGGCTTTAATTGGGACATGCACCATATTGTTGTACGGTATTTTATTTGACAGAGTTCTATTTTCCACAGCCAACCAATCTTCCTATGGAGGAAGCCAACAGATGAGTACTGGTTATTCAGGTGGTTACAGCAGCCAGTCCGGCATGGGGGGGTACAATGATTACAGTAAGTGTCAGCTCTCTGCTGCCTGTCACAGGAGAGTTGTTACTAACATTAAGCCAGTTTCTTTCTTAAATTTATTTTTACTTACCATGTCAGATAAGAGAAATTCCTAACCTCTACATTTGGTTTACATGGCCCTATATAGTTCACGATTTGCATCACTAACCAAAATATTACATGAGGTCATATATGCTTGGAAAGTGGCGATGTCAAAGTTAACATTGCTAGAGACACATTGCCATTGTGGAGACAGCGTCCCATTTACTAGCAAAGAGATTTGTTGTGGCAAATTTAACTAGGGTTTGGAATTGCCAACGGACCTCACGATAAGATAATCATTGAGATTCTCGTGATTCTATATGTATTGTGATTCCATACTGTGATTTTATTGCTCATCATATGTCTGCTGCAGAGGGATGAGAAAGAAAGCCATGATAGTTTAGATCCGTCATGGAAATAAAAGTGCTGAAAACGTATTGGCTCCCGATTTTAAAAAGATGGAGAACAAGCTACAGAAGGAAAAAAATACTGGAGTGTTGGTGCAGGTACAGCCAACTAGCGCAAAAATTATATTGCAATATTGTCAATACAATATATCGTAAAATAATATCATTCGGTAACTATTCATTTTTTTTGGTACCCCAATCCCAAAAATTAATGGTAAATAACTGAATTGTTTGCCCCCTAAAATTATTAGCTAGCCAGCTAAAATGTTTTAGTCACGTCTACACTATTTTAATAACCATGTCAACAACATGTCTCCTAAAAAATGACATGGTGTCTCCAATTTTGTTGACATTTTGCCGTTGCTCATCCTTGAGGATCCACGGTCTTTTTTAATTTAACCTTTTTTTTTCTCCCCAATTTCGTGGTATCCAATTGTTTAGTAGCTACTATCTTGCCTCATCGCGAAGGTTGAAAGTCATGCGTCCTCCGATACACAACCCAACCAAGCCGCACTGCTTCTTAACACAGCGTGCATCCAGCCGCACCAATGTGTCGGAGGAATGTGTCACAGTGCACCTGGCAACCTTGGTTAGCGCGCACTGCGCCCGGCCCGCCACAGGAGTCGCTGGTGCGCGATGAGACAAGGATATCCCTACCGGCCTAACCCGGACGACGCTAGGCCAATTGTGCGTCGCCCCACGGACCTCCCGGTCGCGGCCATTTACGACAGAGCCTGGGCGCAAACCCAGAGTCTTTGGTGGCACAGCTGGCGCTGCAGTACAGCGCCCTTAACCACTGTATCCACTTTCTATGTATATTTTTGCGTAGTTTGTATTGGAGAAGGTAAGTCTGCGTCGGTAATAATGCTGCTATTTCTATTTCCTGTTAGGTAATCAGAGCGGGATGAGCAGCAGTTACTATGGCAGCAGCCGTGGCTCCGTGGGCATGAATGGCAGCATGGGAGCGGGATGGGGCATGTAGGGGTTCTGGGGGGGGGCAGCTGAAAAACTAGGTTCTTCGCTGTTGGCAAAGTATGTTTGTTTTTTGCGAGTGTTACAGATTCTGTACAGACTGGAGTGGCTCAACTCTAATGTATGAAAGATGAGGGGAGGGCATGTTTTTACCCAAGCCTTTCTTAACCTTAACTCACTGGAGTCAGTATGTTATGTGTTTTTTTTGTGTATTGTGAATCTGAGACCTCATGGGGGTGATGGATTTGGGTTCCGCCCTAGTTATACCTGTAGTTAAAGCCTGAATGACTGGATTCTGTGTGAAGCAACGTGTGCTTTTGTAAATATGGTAATCATGACTGCTCCTCCAAGAAACATTTTCAGATCCTTTTTCATAGTTCCTATAAACTTGCTTTGAGCCGGAGGGATTTTTATAATGTTAGAGAGCATGTTGAAATAGCTTTTTTTTTTCTTCTTTTTTTTAAACAGGATATTCTTTTTGGTTGACTCAACTGCTAAATGTTTTAAACCTTGTCATAGTTGTCTCATCCCCTCTCACTGTCTTGGTTTTGATTTTATTGGGCATCGTTAATAAACTTGTTACCATATTTTCTCTTGTCATTCCTTTTTAAAGCAATATATTTTGGGGCATTCACCACAAGCCTGTTTCCCAGACACCTAAAGGCTATTCCTGGTATAAAAAGAATGCTCATTGACATTCTGTTAGTTCCTACTACCCCATTCTAACACTTGGTGGCACTGTTGACCTATTTAGCAAATACTTGTGCTTCGTTTTAAAATAATAATTCTTAACTAGGCGAGTCGGCCACATTCTTATTTACAAAATAGCCTCCAACACTACTCAACAAACTGGATGCAGTCTATCACAGTGCCATCTGTTTTGTCACCAAAGCCCCATACACTACCCACCACTGCGACTTGTACGCTCTCCTTGGCTGGCCCTCGCTTCATACTCGTCGCCAAATCCACTAGCTACAGGTTAACTACAAGTCTCTGCTAGGTAAAGCCCTGCCTTATCTCGGCTCGCTGGTCACCATAGCAGCACACGCTCCAGCAGGTGTATTACACTGGTCACCCCCAGGACCAATACCTCCTTTGGCCGCCTCTCCTTCCAGTTCCAATGACTGGAACGAACTGCAAAAATCTCTCAAACTGGACACACTTATCTCCCTCACCAGCTTTTAAGCACCAGCTCACAGATCACTGCACCTGTACACAACCCAAGAATGACCTCATCCCCTACTGTATTATGTTGCTTACACCCCAGTAGTTCTACTTTGCACATTCTTCCACTGCAAATCTACAATTCCAGTGTTTATAATTGCTATATTGTATTTACTTCGCCACCGTGGCCTTTTTATTGCCTTTACCTCCCTTATTTCACCTCATTTGCTCACATTGTATATAGCCTTGTTTTTGTACTGTATTATTGACTGTATGTTTGTTTTCCTCCATGTGTAACTCTGTTCTATGTGTCGCACTGCTTTGCTTTAACTTGGCCAGGTCGCAATTGTAAAAGAGACCTTGTTCTCAACTAGCCTACCTGGTTAAATATAAATGTACAATGACGTCGGGCCAATTGTGCGCTGCAAAATACCTCTTTCGTCTTCGCCGCACACTTCTGGTAATAGCCCCCTAACCTACATTAGGCGCACCGGGACTGGTCGACAACGTGCCTGTCCATATGCGCGCGTTAGGCTAAATACCGTCCGTTTTATTTATTTGACATATTCTATCAACTTACGTTCTCGGACAAATCAAAGGTGTTTATAATAAAATAATTATAGTGATCGCTTGAGATTTGTAAATTGAAAGTCTAAAAAACTGACATGTTCTAGCACGTGCATGAATAGGTAGGTATACACTGAAGGCTTCCTTTTATTAGAGGATAGGCAGGTACAATTGGATAACAGGGTGTATATAACCTGCCG
This sequence comes from Oncorhynchus tshawytscha, assembly GCF_018296145.1. Taxonomy (NCBI): domain Eukaryota; kingdom Metazoa; phylum Chordata; class Actinopteri; order Salmoniformes; family Salmonidae; genus Oncorhynchus; species Oncorhynchus tshawytscha. The sequence goes on along the minus strand of NC_056458.1, from coordinate 43,455,527 downwards.
TCGTCCTTGGCTTGCTGCTGGACTGATCATCACACTGGAGGCTACGGAATGTCAAAAATAATGACATTAGGATGTCCTCTCATTGAAAACTAGGCATAGCCAATATATTATCTGCCATGAAATTCACACTACAGTATAGGTTCTTCCTCTATTGAAAGGTGTGGCCATGAATCATTGGGAGGCAACAAACATAATTGCACCAGTAGGAAACAGTTCTTTTCCAACTGTGCGCCCAAAGCAGTAGACTGGGATACAGAGGTCACAAGCAGAGAAGCAGCGACACCTTTAGCTTACTGGAGACGTTTAACTCGGAATAGATCGTACGGTGGAATTTATATCAAAAGGATTTACGCCTCGTTCTGAGTGTATTTTCGCGAACTCAAAAGAAAAACAGCGATGAATATTTATCTCAGATTTGCAATTTTTATCGTTTATGGATCAGGTGAGTGAGTCGGGACCAATGACTGGTCTGCACTTAAAACCAAATCGTGACAATGTTGCAGCGATTTGTTTATAGGGGTATATTATATAGGCTCGCCCAGCCGTTCTAACAATGTATAGAATAATTATATCTTTAGGAATATATAATATGCAATATATTAACATTTATAGCATGTTTTAAGATGTATAGCCTAATATGTCAAACTATTTAAAGTGTCAATGAACTGTAGTCAGAGCATGTTTCCTCTCTCTCTCTTGCTATCGCTCGGAGGAATTGTCCTACTTTGTGTGGCTGCATTCAATCTCATGTAAATAAAGTTTCCTATGTGTATCTCCAGTGTCTTTCAGGATATCAAGTGGTACCTCTGCCAATACCATTGACAGGCACGGGGATAAGTCTCCTGTCCAATTAGCTGTGGTCAGTCTCCTCCACAATGATAAGGAAATAAGAGACAACCAGCTAGAATATGACGAGGAGGAATACTATTATGAACATGGTGATGAGGACTATCTGTCTGGGGATTATGAAATGGAGTTTCCAAAAGGTACAGTAGTTTACCAGTAGTTTATTTCTAGGTATTCATCAGCCCCTCCATTCTAGAACGTTTTCAAAGATTCAGTTTTGCATTTAGAATGTTTAAAAAGGAACCTATTTATACAATGTATCTTATATCTCTGAATCCCAATTATCTGTTGTTAATAAATGTATTGTTCCGATCTTCCTCTCATCTCCAGTGGCATTTTCCACCAAGCCGAAAGATCTGCCCATGGCTCCTTACACAGTCAGGACAAGGGAGGGAAAGAGAAAAGGAAAGGGTAAGAAGAGGAACCCCTGTCTGAGGAAGTATAAAGACTACTGCATTCATGGGGTCTGCCAATACCTGAGAGAACTACGAGAGCCATCCTGCATGTGAGCCCCGTCCTCTCATTCAGCACCATATCTGTATTTTGTTAGACACTTATTGTGTGTGTGTGTGTGTGTGTGTGTGTGTCTCCAAACTCAAGTCACTGTTTACTGTATTTCTTTGTAGATGTTTGCTTGGATACTCTGGTGAGCGGTGTCACCTTTTCACCCTGCCAGTCACAAAGGAAGCAGAAGGCTACAACAGGACAATAGCACTGGCTGTGGTGGCAGTGGTTGTGTCCTTTCTGTGTCTGACAGTCATCGCCATATTAATGGCCATCAGGTCAGTGTGCCTCAGAGCTTGTTTTTCTGTCTTTTGGAAAGGTTTGAGATGTTTCAGGATCACCAACTTGCCTCTGTCCTGTCCACGAATAACACATATTGTTTTCCTCCTTTGTCATATCAGGTATCATAAGCAAGGTCAATACAACCTTGAAAATGAGGAGAAGGTCAAGCTTGAGGCGGTCGCATATCCTTGAGAATTTAGTGACAGAGTGAGTGTCTTTCTATTGCATAATGATTCATGACCCCGTACTGTTTTGTTGTTGTTGTCTGAGGCATTGTCATAAAGTTAAGTAAATAGGTGGTTGCCTATTGTTTCTCCATGTGCTCTATTCCAGCTAGGAGGATGACAATTCTACCTCAGTTCATTTTAAGATAAAGTTCATCCCCAAGAGGAACCTGTGGCGATGTAGGGGGAGATGGATTATGTTTACCACGTAGGACACCTGCCCGGCATGGTCTGACAGACCTCCTGAAAGACAGTCCGGATAGCAAACCATGATTATATGCGTGGGCCATTTCCCAATTGGAACAGAAATCTCCATTAACTAATTGGGGCACACTAACTTGACTGAAGTCATTTTACATGACACGGAGGAATTAAAACAGACCGAGGAGAGAATTTAGGGAATTTAGATTGTTGTCAGTTGGTGTCACTACCAACGTGACGCTCATCCCTCAAGCTATCTGACGTACAGTATGACAATAGGGAATTTATTGTGGGCTCTCAGCTGTGTGGAGTTTTCCTTCTCCATCTGAAATGTTTCATTATTTGTAGAAAAGGGTGCCTATGTTCCATTTGGTCTTTGTATGTGGTTTTTACCAGAATTTTCATTGTAGTATTGGTGTATTGTATCAATCAGTCCTTTAAATAATGTATTTATTTAATACTTAAGCGGTACTTATTCAGATTTGTACTTGCTTTTTTTATGTTCAGAGTGCACTGGCTGTTTGTTTGTAAGCTTCTGTATTCTGTCAAATTTATGTTAATATGTATTTATAGTGTAAAACAACATGCTGCTCATGTTTTGATCTAACATTTTTGGTTATACCAAAATAATAAACCTAAAAAAAAAATAACAGAAATGCAGAAGAAATTCTGAAGGTGAAAGAGCATTCATTATGTACTTCCTTCTATTTCACTGATTGATAGAGTGAGGATTGTACCATCAATGATGCTAGAAATGAAACCAAAAAAAAAATAGAGGAATAAGGACACACACACACACACACACACACACACACACACACACACACACACACACACACACACACACACACACACACACACACACACACAGAGAGGAAGTGAAAGGGAATGAGGGTTCAAAAGAAATCAAGTTTGATGTAAACTACAATTTGATGAAACATCAACTTGAGAAATGTTTTCAGAATGAAAATGGCACAAAATAAAACCGCTTTTCACAGTCAAATTTACAGGTAGTCTCATTCTTGTAATTCCTTGTTTTGTTTTCTTTACTGATGATGAAGTTATATGGGGTTTGCAAAACACTGTTTTTACCTACACTCTTTCTGTTCCGATCATGTTTACCAGTCACTGGAGATACTCTGGGAACATTGTGTGCTATGATAATAGAGAGTTCGTGTGGTTTAACCACTGGCGCCATTTCGGTTGACGGTCAGTAAACCCCCTAGGAAGCACTTCCTGCAGTGGTAAAACAAATCTCTCCATTTAGGTATGATATCACAAATCAAATCAAATCAAATTTATTTATATAGCCCTTCGTACATCAGTTGATATCTCAAAGTGCTGTACAGAAACCCAGCCTAAAACCCCAAACAGCAAGCACTGCAGGTGTAGAAGCACGGTGGCTAAGGAAAAACTCCCTAGAAAGGCCAAAACCTAGGAAAGAAACCTAGAGAGGAACCAGGCTATGTGGGGTGGCCAGTCCTCTTCTGGCTGTGCCGGGTGGAGAGTATAACAGAACATGGCCAAGATGTTCAAATGTTCATAAATGACCAGCATGGTCCAATAATCAGGCTTGGTAAACACATTCTACAGTGACCATCTGTAGTTCAAATACTATAGGTAGGGGATAGCTGACTGCTAAACAAAGTCCAAGATGTCAGTGGAATGACCAGCTTCCCTATTCCCTAATAATTTGGCGGGTGTTTATGCTTGTCCTATTTCACACATGTAAAAGTGTGCATTAATACGCCTAAACTGGGACATGCTTAACACCCCGGCCATCCTACAATCCAAGTTTGATGCTCTCAATCTCACACAAATTATCAATGAACCAACCAGGTACAACTCCAAATCTGTAAACACGGGCACCCTCATTGATGTCATCCTAACTAACTCGCCCTCCAAATACACCTCTGCTGTTTTCAATCAAGATCTCAGCGATCACTGCCTCATTGCCTGCATCCGTAATGGGTCTGCGACCAAACAACCTCCACTCATCACTGTCAAACACTCCCTGAAACACTTCTGCGAGCAGGCCTTTCTAATCGACCTGGCCGGGGTATCCTGGAATGACATTGACCTCATCCCGTCAGTAGATGATGCCTGGCTATTCTTTAAAAGTGCCTTCTTCACCATCTTAAATAAGCATGCCCCATTCAAAAAATTTAGAACTAGGAATAGATATAGTCCTTGGTTCACTCCAGACCTGTCTGCCCTTGACCAGCACAAAAACATCCTGTGGCGTTCTGCATTAGCATCGAACAGCCCCCGTGATATGCAACCTTTCAGGGAAGTTAGGAACAAATATACACAGGCAGTTAGGAAAGCTAAGGCTAACTTTTTCAAACAGAAATTTGCATCCTGTAGTACTAACTCAAAAAAGTTCTGGGACACTGTAAAGTCCATGGAGAATAAGAGCACCTCCTCCCAGCTGCCCACTGCTCTGAGGCTAGGAAACACTGTCACCACTGATAAATCCACTATAATTGAGAATTTCAATAAGCATTTCTCTACGGCTGGCCATGCTTTCCACCTGGCTACCCCTACCCCGGTCAACTGCCCGGCACCCTCCACAGCAACCTGCCAAAGCCCCCACCATTTCTCCTTTACCCAAATCCAGATAGCTGATGTTCTGAAAGAGCGGCAAAATCTGGACCCCTACAAATCAGCCGTGCTAGACAATCTGGACATTCTCTTTCTAAAATTATCTGCCGAAATTGTTGCAACCCCTATTACTAGCCTGTTCAACCTCTCTTCCATATCGTCTGAGATTCCCAAAGATTGGAAAGCTGCCGCGCTCATCCCCCTCTTCAAAGGGGGAGACACTCTAGACCCAAACTGCTACAGACCTATATCTATCATACCCTGTCTTTCTAAGGTCTTCGAAAGCCAAGTGAACAAACAGATCACCGACCATTTCGAATCCCACCGTACCTTCTCCGCTATGCAATCTGGTTTCAGAGCTGGTCATGGGTGCACCTCAGCCACGCTCAAGGTCCTAAACGATATCATAACCACCATCGATAAGAGACAACACTGTGCAGCTGTATTCATCGACCTGGCCAAGGCTTTCGACTCTGTCAATCACCACATTCTTATAAGCAGACTCGACAACCTTGGTTTTTCAAATGATTGCCTCGCCTGGTTTACCAACTACTTCTCTGATAGAGTTCAGTGTGTCAAATTGGAGGGCCTGTTGTCCGGACATCTAGCAGGCTCAATGGGGGTGCCACAGGGTTCAACCCTTGGGCTGACTCTCTTCTCTGTATACATCAATGATGTTGCTCTTGTTGCTGCAGGTGAGTCTCTGATCCACCTCTACGCAGACGACACCATTCTGTATACCTCTGGCCCCTCTTTGGACACTGTGTTAACTAACCTCCAGACGAGCTTCAATGCCATACAACTCTCCTTCCGTGGCCTCCAACTGCTCTTAAACGCAAGTAAAACTAAATGCATGGTCTTCAACCGATCACTGCCCGCACCTGCTCGCCCGTCCAGCATCACTACTCTGGACGGTTCACTATTTGCAATCATTTCAATTACTTACTTTAGCTGTGAAAAACTTTAGCTTGCCTGTTGCAATAGAAAAGTCCCAAAATTGTCAACCCCACCAACCTCAAAAAGGCCATCAATGTCAAATAAGAATTTGTTCTGAAATGACTCGCCTAGCAAAATAAAGGTTAAATAAAAAAATAAAAATAGTATGTGAACTCAGGTCTGATGTTGACACAATGTTGTCTTATTTGTTCATGTAGGCCTTTGCAGAGCTGCAATCGAGAGAAAAAGAAATGGCAAAAGGTGAAACTGGCAGATCTTCAGATCGACCAGCTCACTGGCATGAAGAAACATGCCAACCTGACACGTGCAGAAATCAAAACCCTTCCGGACAACAACACCCACATGTACAGTATGAAGGAGGAGGATGCGTGTGAGTAACAGTCTCTTGTCTGATTACTGTATTTATTCACCAAGAGAACTTCCCATGAAGTTACTTGTTTATGTTGCTGTCACTTAACTTAAGATCTTCAGTAGCACAATTATGCTGACCTAAATGTAATCTCATCCTGTCCAAAGATCGGAGAGCATGTATCACGTCACAATTTCGAAACATAAGCCTGGTTGTAAGGGGAAACCCATGACACGTAAAGACCGGATGTAGTAAGATCTGAATGAAATTCCCACCACCGTCATGACATCAACCAGTCACCCTCCGTGCCTCTTTTACGCTGTTGCTACACTCTGTTTATTATCTATGCATAGTAACTTAAACTCTACCTACATACATATTACCTCAAGTACCTCGACTAACCGGTGCCCCCGCACATTGGCTCTGTACCGGTACCCCCTGTATATACAGTGCCTTGCGAAAGTATTCGGCCCCCTTGAACTTTGCGACCTTTTGCCACATTTCAGGCTTCAAACATAAAGATATAAAACTGTATTTTTTTGTGAAGAATCAACAACAAGTGGGACACAATCATGAAGTGGAACGACATTTATTGGATATTTCAAACTTTAAAAAAAAATCAAAAACTGAAAAATTGGGCGTGCAAAATTATTCAGCCCCTTTACTTTCAGTGCAGCAAACTCTCTCCAGAAGTTCAGTGAGGATCTCTGAATGATCCAATGTTGACCTAAATGACTAATGATGATAAATACAATCCACCTGTGTGTAATCAAGTCTCCGTATAAATGCACCTGCACTGTGATAGTCTCAGAGGTCCGTTAAAAGCGCAGAGAGCATCATGAAAAACAAGGAACACACCAGGCAGGTCCGAGATACTGTTGTGAAGAAGTTTAAAGCCGGATTTGGATACAAAAAGATTTCCCAAGCTTTAAACATCCCAAGGAGCACTGTGCAAGCGATAATATTGAAATGGAAGGAGTATCAGACCACTGCAAATCTACCAAGACCTGGCCGTCCCTCTCAACTTTCAGCTCATACAAGGAGAAGACTGATCAGAGATGCAGCCAAGAGGCCCATGATCACTCTGGATGAACTGCAGAGATCTACAGCTGAGGTGGGAGACTCTGTCCATAGGACAACAATCAGTCGTATATTGCACAAATCTGGCCTTTATGGAAGAGTGGCAAGAAGAAAGACATTTCATAAAGATATCCATAAAAAGTGTTGTTTAAAGTTTGCCACAAGCCACCTGGGAGACACACCAAACATGTGGAAGAAGGTGCTCTGGTCAGATGAAACCAAAATTGAACTTTTTGGCAACATTGCAAAACGTTATGTTTGGCGTAAAAGCAACACAGCCCATCACCCTGAACACGCCATCCCCACTGTCAAACATGGTGGTGGCAGCATCATGGTTTGGGCCTGCTTTTCTTCAGCAGGGACAGGGAAGATGGTTAAAATTGATGGGAAGATGGATGGAGCCAAATACAGGACCATTCTGGAAGAAAACCTGATGGAGTCTGCAAAAGACCTGAGACTGAGACGGAGATTTGTCTTCCAACAAGACAATGATCCAAAACATAAAGCAAAATCTACAATGGAATGGTTCAAAAATAAACATATCCAGGTGTTAGAATGGCCAAGTCAAAGTCCAGACCTGAATCCAATCGAGAATCTGTGGAAAGAACTAAAAACTGCTGTTCACAAATGCTCTCCATCCAACCTCACTGAGCTCGAGCTGTTTTGCAAGGAGGAATGGGAAAAAATTTCAGTCTCTCGATGTGCAAAACTGACAGAGACATACCCCAAGCGACTTACAGCTGTAATCGCAGCAAAAGGTGGCGTTACAAAGTATTAACTTAAGGGGGCTGAATAATTTTGCACGCCCAATTTTTCAGTTTTTGATTTGTTAAAAAAGTTTGAAATATCCACTAAATGTCGTTCCACTTCGTGATTGTGTCCCACTTGTTGTTGATTCTTCACAAAAAATACAGTTTTATATCTTTATGTCTGAAGCCTGAAATGTGGCAAAAGGTCGCAAAGTTCAAGGGGGCCGAATACTTTCGCAAGGCACTGTAGTCTCCACATTGACGCTGTACCAGTACCTCCCTGTATATAGTCTCCACATTGACTCTGTACCAGTACACCCTGTATATAGCCTCCACATTGACTCTGTACCGGTACCCCCTGTATATAGTCTCCACATTGACTCTGTACCGGTACCCCCTGTATATAGTCTCCACATTGACTCTGTACCGGTACCCCCTGTATATAGCCTCCACATTGACTCTGTACCGGTACCCCCTGTATATAGTCTCCACATTGACTCTGTACCGGTACCCCCTGTATATAGCCTCCACATTGACTCTGTACCGGTACCCCCTGTATATAGTCTCCACATTGACTCTGTACCGGTACCTCCCTGTATATAGTCTCCACATTGACTCTGTACCGGTACCCCCTGTATATAGTCTCCACATTGACTCTGTACCGGTACCCCCCTGTATATAGTCTCCACATTGACTCTGTACCGGTACCCCCTGTATATAGTCTCCACATTGACTCTGTACCGGTACCCCCTGTATATAGCCTTGCTATTGTTTTTACTGCTGCTGTTTGAAATGATTTGTTACCTTTATTTTTTTTAAATTACTTAACTATTTTTTATTTAATACTTCTTTTTCTTAAAACTTCTGAAAGCATTGTTGGTTAAGGGCTTGTAAGTATTTCACGGTAAGGTCTATACTGTTGGTTAAGGGCTTGTAAGTAAAGCATTTCACTGTAAAGTCTACACTTGTTGTATTTGGTGCATGTGACAAATAAAGTTTGATTTAATTTGAACCCTCATTCCCTTTCACTTCCTCTGTGTGTGTGTGTGTGTGTGTGTGTGTGTGTGTGTGTGTGTGTGTGTGTGTGTGTGTGTGTGTGTGTGTGTGTGTGTGTGTGTGGATAAATGTCTGTATCCTTCAATTTGTCTCAATTCCCCCTACTTAGACAATGTCCTTTGTTGAGTCTTGCACAGTTAGTGTACTGTTATACAAGAACACCTCAGTTTATCATTGGGCTACATCGTGCCCAAATTTAACTGGAATTCAATGCTCTTATTTATGCCTATTGCTAGCATGGCAAGGGTTAACGTTTGGTTTACAATGTTTTATTGTAACATTGTTTTAGTGTTTTTTAAATGTGACTTCTTGTGAAGTCTTCTCCCCTCACACCCTGATTTCATGCTTTCCCTCTCCTCCTCTTTTTTCCTCTCCTTTTTCCCTCTCCTCCTCTTTTTCCCTCTCCTCTCTCCTCTTTCCCCCTCCCTCTCCTCCACTTTTTCCCTCTCCTCTCTCCTCTTTCCCCCTCCCTCTCCTCCTCTTTTTCCCTCTCCTCTCCTTTTTCCCTCTCCTCCTCTTTTTCCCTCTCCTCTCTCCTCTTTCCCCCTCCCTCTCTCCTCTTTTTCCCTCTCCTCTCTCCTCTTTCCCCCTTCTCTTCCTCTGATTTCCCCTCTCCTCCTCTTTTTTCCCCCTCCCTCTCCTCCTCTTTTTCCCTCTCCTCTCTCCTCTTTCCCTCCCTCTCTCCTCTCTCCTCTTTCCCTCTCCCTCTCCTCCTCTTTTTCCCTCTCCTCTCTCCTCTTTTTCCCCCCTCCCTCTCCTTCTCTTTTTTCCCTCTCCTCTCTCCTCTTTCCCCCTCCCTCTCCTCCTCTTTTTCCCTCTCCTCTCCCCTCTTTCCCTCCCTCTCCCCTCTCTCCTCTTTCCCTCTCCCTCTCCTCCTCTTTTCCCTCTCCTCTCTCCTCTTTCCCTCCCTCTCCCCTCCCTCTCCTCTCTTTCCCTCTCCCTCTCCTCCTCTTTTTCCCTCCCTCTCTTTTTCCCTCTCCTCTCTCCTCTTTCCCTCCCTCTCCCCTCTCTCCTCTTTCCCTCTCCCTCTCCTCCTCTTTTTCCCTCTCCTCTCTCCTCTTTGCCTCCCTCTCCCCTCTCTCCTCTTTCCCTCTCCCTCCTCCTCTTTTTCTCCCTCTCCTCTCTCCTCTTTCCCTCCCTCTCCCCTCTCTCTTTCCCTCTTTTTTCCCTCTCCTGCTCTTTTTCCCTCTTCTCTCGATTTTCTTTTCCCCTCCCCCTCTCCTCTTTCCCTCTCCCTCTCTCTTCTCTCCCTCTCTCCTCTTTCTCTCCCCTCTCCTCTCTTTTCCTCTCATCTCTCCTCTTTCCCTCTCCCTTGCCCCTCTTTCCCTCTCCCCTTTCCCTCTCCCTTCCCCCTCTCTCCTCTTTCCTTCTCCTCTCTCATCTTTCCCTCTCCTCTCTCAGGTTCATCTTGCCGTCTAAAGAAGATATCAACACACAGCTGACTGACAAACATAGGACAGTGAATGAGATCATTAAGGAACTTGAGGTGCGCAGTAATATTGGCACAGATACGAGTGCACAAAGATCCATACACTGTTAAATATAATGAAGATTCAATCCTTGATATCTCTCCCACTTAGCTTTGTAGGGTTCTGAGTTGTGTTGGTAATGACAATATTGCTCAGGCGAACACCTAGCTAAATCTAAGTTTTACAGCACCTTTTATACAGTGCATTTGTAAAGTATTCAGATCCCTTGACTTTTTCCACATTTTGTTACATTACAGTCGTATTCTAAATGGATTTTAAAAAACAAAGAATCTATCTACACACAATACCCCATATTGACAAAGCGAAAACAGTTTTTGTTTGACATTTTTGCACCTTACATAAGTATTCAGACCCTTTGCTATTAGACTTGAAATTGAGCTCAGCTGCATCCTGTTTCCATTGATCATCCTTGAGATGTTTCTTCAACTTGATTGGAGTCCACCTGTGGTAAATTCAATTGATTGAACATGATTTGGAAAGGCACACACCTGTCTATATATAACGTCCCACAGTTGACAGTGCACGTCAGAGCAAATACCAAGCTGTGAGGTCTAAGGAATTGTGTCGAGGCACAGATCTGGGGAAGGGTACCAAAAAATGTCTGCAGCATTGATGGTCCCCAATAACACAGTAGCCTCATAATTATTTAACGTAAGAAGTTTGGAACCACCAACACTCTTCCTAGAGCTGGCCGCCCAGCCAAACTGAGCAATCAGGGGAGAAGGGCCTAGGTCAGGGAGGTGACCAAGAACCCGATGGTCACTCTGACAGAGCTTCAGAGTTCATCTGTGGAGATGGTAGAACCTTCCAGAAGGACAACCATCTCTGCAGCACTCCACCAATCAGGCATTTATGGTAGAATGGCCAGATGGAATCCACTCCTCCGTAAAAGGCACAAGACAGCCCGCTTGGAGTTTGCAAAAAGGCACCTAAAGGACTCTCAGACCATGAGAAACAAGATTATCTGGTCCGTAGGAAACCAATATTGAACTCTTTGGCCTGAATGCAAAGCGTCACACCTGGAGGAACCCTGACACCATCCCTACGGTGAAGCATGGTGGTGGCGGCATCATGCTGTGGGGATGTTTTTCAGCGGCAGGGACTGGGAGACTAGTCAGGATCGAGGGAAAGATGAACGGAGCAAAGTATAGAGAGATCCTTAATGAAAATACATTCCAGAGTGCTCCGGACCTCAGACTGGGGCGAAGGTTCACCTTCCAACAGGACAACGACCCTAAGCACACAGCCAAGACTCTGAATGCCCTTGAGTGGCCCAGCCAGACTTGAACCCGATCTAACCTCCCTGGAGAGCTGTTTAGCGACGCTCCCCATCCAACCCGACGGGGCTTGAGAGGATCTGCAGAGAAGAATGGGAGAAACTCCCCAAATACAGGTGTACCAAGCTTGTAGCGTCATACCCAAGAAGACTCGAGGCTGTAATTGCTGCCAAAGGTGCTTCAACAGAGTACTGAGTAAAGGGTCTGAATACTTATGGAAATGTGATATCATATTTTTTTTATTTTTATACATTTGCAAAATTTTCTGAAAACCTGTTTTTGCTTTGTCATTATGGGGAATTGTGTGTAGATTGATGACAGGGAAAAAACAATTGAATCCATTTTAGAATAAGGCTGTTTTATTTAATTTAACTAGGCGAGTCAGTTAAGAACAAATTCTTATTTTCAGTGACAGCCTAGGAACAGTGGGTTAAACAGGGGGCAGAACGACAGATTTTCACCTTGTCAGCTCGGGGATTCGATCTTGCAACCTTTCGGTTACAAGTCCAATGCACTAGCCACTAGGCTACCTGCCTCTAGCCACTAGGCTACCTGCCTCTAGCCACTAGGCTACCTGCCTCTAGCCACTAGGCTACCTGCCTCTAGCCACTAGGCTACCTGCCTCTAGCCACTAGGCTACCTGCCACTAGCCACTAGGCTACCTGCCACTAGCCACTAGGCTACCTGCCTCTAGCCACTAGGCTACCTGCCTCTAGCCACTAGGCTACCTGCCTCTAGCCACTAGGCTACCTGCCACTAGCCACTAGGCTACCTGCCTCTAGCCACTAGGCTACCTGCCACTAGCCACTAGGCTACCTGCCTCTAGCCACTAGGCTACCTGCCACTAGCCACTAGGCTACCTGCCTCTAGCCACTAGGCTACCTGCCACTAGCCACTAGGCTACCTGCCTCTAGCCACTAGGCTACCTGCCACTAGCCACTAGGCTACCTGCCTCTAGCCACTAGGCTACCTGCCGCCCCATACGCTGTAACATAACAAAATGTGTTAAAAGTCAAGGGGTCTGAATACTTTGCCGAAAGCACTGTACAGTATATAGTGTCAACATACACAACATATACCAACGAATGCACTGTACAGTATATAGTGTCAACATACACAACATATACCAACGAATGCACTGTACAGTATATAGTGTCAACATACACAACATATACCAACGAATGCACTGTACAGTATATAGTGTCAACATACACAACATATACCAACGAATGCACTGTACAGTAACATCTGTTCCTTTTATATGATCACTTTGTTGCTTGTGTCAATATGGAAACATGGCTTTTAGGGCTTGTTGTAATCATTGGTACATCTAATCTCCTTAATTTCCTGCGAGAAGTACAGAGTTACCTAACGTAGCACACAAACCATGTTTGAGATCAACACACTGCATGTGATGTGTCCAAACAGATGCTACACCTTCTAACCACTAAAGTCATAATCTAATTTTCAATTCATGAATTTCAAGTCACTTTCTGAATTGACACAAACCCTACTGTAGATGTTGTAGCCACTACACTCTGTTGTCAAATCAAATCAAATCAAATTGTATTTGTCACATACACATGGTTAGCAGATGTTAATGCGAGTGTAGCGAAATGCTTGTGCTTCTAGTTCCGACAATGCAGTAATAACCAACAAGTAATCTAACTAACAATTCCAAAACGACTGTCTTATACACAGTGTAAGGGGATAAAGAATATGTACATAAAGATATATGAATGAGTGATGGTACAGAGCAGCATAGGCAAGATACAGTAGATGGTATCGAGTACAGTATATACATATGAGATGAGTATGTAAACAAAGTGGCATAGTTAAAGTGTCTAGTGATCATTTATGCTATTCATTTTTGAGACCAGTGTAATTTAAATGAATGATGGGCGTTTTTATATTGTCTGGAATGTAACGGATATCTGTGAAAAAACACAGCCCGTGTTGGCCAAATACAAATGATGCAAATAATCTTTCGCACAACTTTCACAATATACAAATGTGTTGTTCCTGAGAAGTCTGTGGCTGTGTGAACGGCCCTGTGTCTATTTAAAGAAACTTGACAGTAAAACTGGGTTATCAGGCCATGAAGGAAGTGACTGAGAAAACCAGCTCTCTATCGCAGCAGAATGCATGGAATTCTCTCCCCTATGTGTGTAGAGTCTCTGTTGCATCTTTAATGGGAATTCCAAGAGCTCTTGTTTACTCATGTTCCAGCAGAAACAAATGGCTTTTAATAGACATTTCTCTATTTCTGAAGTACATACTAATGCACTCCTTATTATACTGACAAAAAAAATATAAAAAACTTGAGACATCTGTGGCATTGTGTTATGTGACCAAACGTCACATTTTAAAGTGGCCTTTTATTGTCCCCAGCACAAGGTGCCCCTGTGTAATGATCATGCTGTTTAATCAGCTTCTTGATATGCCACACTTGTCAGGTGGGTGGATTAACTTGGCAAAGGAGAAATGCTCACTGACAGGGATGTGAACAAATTTGTGCACAACATTTTAGAGAAATAAGCTTGTGATTTATTTTATTTTATTTCAACTCATGAAAAATGGGACCAACACTATGTGTTGCGTTTCATATTTCCGTTCAGTGTAGAAATGTAATTAACAATCTAACTAACATGGAATGTATTATCCCAACAACAACTAGTGTCAAATACGTGATTGAACGACTGGTGTGAGATGACGGTATGACTGTTCCACCCTGACCTGTCAAGAACGTGGCCTGTGGGGACAAAGCTCCCATACACCTCCACCCTGTACCGTAGGAAATATTGGTCACAAAGAATGGCGTCAGCTGGCATTTCTGAACAAATGCTTTTCACTGTACCAGTCCTTTGTCTGCTACAAAACAGCAGTTCCTAGTTTCCCTGGAAACAAGGATTTCATTGGGTTCAGTGGGATTTCACTATGTTATATTAATCAACAGCTGTTTCTGGGCCCTCATTTATAAACATACATTTTAAGCTAAATTACAGCGTGCGCCATTTTGGAACATACTGCACAGCGGAAAAAAATATTTGTAAACTTGGGGCTTGTTTCCCGTAGAAAATCTGACATGTCGTAAAACTGTGCGCACGTGAACCAGCGTTATAACTCCACCTTTTATGGGGACAATAACGCCCTTATTTGCTTTATACTTTGTATGTATTGGAATTAGGCCAAGATTAGGCCAGGATTTTAGGCCAGGGTTCCTCCAACTGGTGGCCCGCGGGTGGTTTTATCTGCCCCCCCCCCCAAGTTTTATGAGCAACATTTTATTTTTTCATAGTTGGGCATAAAATACTGTAAAAAAAACACTCCAAGTGTTTTTAACTTAGGACATATGTTCTCACGTATTCCCATGCATAATGGAAAGACAAATGTAAGCAAGGTTTGAAATTATTATGTTTTAGTCAAATATTATATCGTTTTTGGGATTCTTGTGGTCAATTTGCAGTCTGCAAATGATATGTAATTATGTACCGGCAGCCCCTAATCATGGCGCTCAAGAAACAAATGGCCAGCGCTTTTAATATAGTTGACAATCCCTGCATTAGGTTATCGAGAATAAATGGAAATTGCGAACGTGATCAAATGTCTTTGGAGGTGTTAGCAGAATGTTTTCTTGGGACATTTGCTGTATCTGACCGTTTCTGAAAGTCAAAAACATTGTTGTGGACCTGTAAATACATTTGTTTCAATTGTACTGTATCGAAATAATTATAGCCTATCAAATAGGCCCAATTAACTGAGAGATGTGCATGGTTGTTGTATGGGAATATGAACTCATCATGGCCAGAAAAGGTGAGGATTTTATTCTGCAATGGTTATGATATATGTATTATGTATTATGTTTGTAAATGACAAACGTCAATGGGAAAGGTGAACCGTCTGTTCTATTGTTCAACTATGCTTTGGATCGCATAGAGCAAAAATACTTAAAATAGCTTATCTGTTTACTACTGTAAAGTGGGTCTAATTAAATGAGAGATGGGAGGAATGGTATGTAGCCTGTGCTAACTAGTTGTGCCTATAGGCTATTTCGTGACACGAGTAGCCTATGACATCATCACAATCAGAAAAGGCGGGGAATTTATTCTGCAATGTTCATGGAAATGAAATAAATAATGGGAAATAAATGCATACTTCTAATTATTTTAGAATGCAAAGATTTAAAAAAAATAAAAAACTATTCTCACTAACAGCAAATGATTGCATCTTGTCATTATATTTAGCTGCCTGTTTTTAGGTTTTGAATAAAAGTGTCATCATATAAACCCTACTACTATTCTACTTTTGCCTTCTTGCAATGCAGTACTTCAACCACTAGAAACTGCGAACGCATGGTCTGATGTTTGAGGGAGGATAGGCACATTCTCACCTCAAATTGAGGTTTTTATGAAGGCCAACTTTTGCGTGAGAACTGGTTTGGGGGCAAATGTTTTACGTACACAAGGTTTATAAACGAGACCCCAGGTCTAAAAACAAGACTCGTTTCCTGATGGAGATCATGGATTGGTTTGGTGCCACTTGTTGTTGGATCAATTGACCCCTTTCCACTCTTCAATATAACATGAGTACAAAACTGAATATAAACATATTTACATAAAACATATACAAATATATTTCAGGGAAGGGATGTTGTGTCAGGTGTGTGCTCTTTACAAGGGGCCTACTAGCTACTGTGGGTGAGTGCTATGCAAACAAAGGGAAGTCTAATTTCTGTGAACACCTGGGAGGTCCTGCTCGAAACAATTGAGCCTGTTTCACTCCACACAGACCTCCTGTGCCCCAGGAAAAGAGCAGGATGATACAGTGACCTGTCTGGGTGTAAAAATATCTAATGCTCTGATTATAACTGTGGTTTTGGCATCATTTGTGTGTTGATGTCACTGCTCCTCAATGCTGGCGGTGTGACTCTCCCACAGACAGGATGTGATGCACAGACAGTTACCCAACTCTCATCTCTGTTTCAGGAAGCTCCTTTCATCTAGTTGTTGGGTGGGATAGAGCAGAAAAGAGCAGTGTACTAATTTTCCTGCAGACCACAATCTTTACTGTATGTTGAAAGTGCAAAAAGTCAGCACTAGACGCAGGTTTGGACAGATAATCTCAGAATCAGCACTAGACACAGGTTTGGACAGATAATCCCAGAATCAGCACTAGACGCAGGTTTGGACAGATAATCTCAGAATCAGCACTAGACACAGGTTTGGACAGATAATCCCAGAATCAGCACTAGACGCAGGTTTGGACAGATAATCCCAGAATCAGCACTAGACACAGGTTTGGACAGATAATCCCAGAATCAGCACTAGACACAGGTTTGGACAGATAATCCCAGAATCAGCACTAGACGCAGGTTTAGAGAGATAATCCCAGAATCAGCACTAGACACAGGTTTGGAGAGATAATCCCAGAATCAGCACTAGACACAGGTTTGGGCAGATAATCCCAGAGTCAACACGACACAGGTTTGGACAGATAATCCCAGAATCAGCACTAGACGCAGGTTTGGAGAGATAATCCCAGAATCAGCACTAGACACAGGCTTGGACAGGGTTGGCACTAGACACAGGCTTGGACAGGGTTGGCACTAGACACAGGCTTGGACAGGGTTGGCACTAGACACAGGCTTGGACAGATAATCCCAGAAATGCAAGAAAGTCACTGGGAGTGTATAGCACTATCATTACACGCGAAAGCCATATTTTAGGTGTGTTGTTTACAGAAAGAATTTACTTCTGAATTCTTGTCACTAACCACTGTTTACAAAACCCTTATTTAAGAATTCTTCTGCAGTAAAATAGATGGTTGTGACTAAGGCCCATACTTAAACTCCAGGGTACAGTATGCCTGTACAGCAGTGAGGCTGTAGAGTTTATTAGTACTAATGGAGATATTTCTCATTGAGACCAGATGAGTGAAACTGAAACCCATGGTTATGTTGCGGGTTGGGAGAGGCTTATTGTTGACTGTATGTATGGTTGCTGGCCAGTCCCCGGTTCCTGAGTTCTGTCTGGGTCTTGTCCTGTGTTGGGGTGTAATCCCAGACTAGCCCATGACATCACCCTGGTCAACAATATGTCTTGTGGCTCCGGAGCACCGCTCAGGGTTTCCCTCTGACGGGACTGGGATCGTGCCATTGGTCAGGTCATAGACTCAGTCACCAGCCATACAAACTGCCATGTCAAACAGATGTTATTTTCCTCTTTTGCCAGCCAGTTCCCGTTTGCTCTAGCCTCCCTGTATTCCACGGTTACTGTGGCTACAACAACAAATCGCTCCGTTGTCAGCTGAAAGACTGCAAATGGCCGCATTTACAGGTCGTCTTCGACTTTTAGTCTTCTTCATTCGACGTAAGTGGTGGGTTGGTTACCAGAAACAAGGATACCCCTTCCTGTATAACCCCTTCCTGTATGCCCCCTTCCTGTATAACCCCTTCCTGTATGCCCCCTTCCTGTATGCCCCCTTCCTGTATGCCCCCTTCCTGTATAACCCCTTCCTGTATGCCCCCTTCCTGTATAACCCCTTCCTGTATGCCCCCTTCCTGTATAACCCCTTCCTGTATGCCCCCTTCCTGTATGCCCCTTCCTGTTTACCCCCTTCCTGTATGCCCCCTTCCTGTATAACCCCTTCCTGTATGCCCCCTTCCTGTATGCCACCCTGTATACCCCCTTCCTGTATGCCCCCTTCCTGTATGCCCCCTTCCTGTTTACCCCCTTCCTGTATGCCCCCTTCCTGTTTACCCCCTTCCTGTATTACCCCTTCCTGAATGCCCCCTTCCTGTTTACCCCCTTCCTGTATGCCCCCTTCCTGTATGCCCCCTTCCTGTTTACCCCCTTCCTGTATGCCCCCTTCCTGTTTACCCCCTTCCTGTATACCCCCTTCCTGTATGCCCCCTTCCTGTATACCCCCTTCCTGTATGCCCCCTTCCTGTATACCCCCTTCCTGTATGCCCCCTTCCTGTATGCCCCCTTCCTGTATGCCCCCTTCCTGTATGCCCCCTTCCTGTATGCCCCCTTCCTGTATACCCCCTTCCTGTATGCCCCCTTCCTGTATGCCCCCTTCCTGTATGCCCCCTTCCTGTATGCCCCCTTCCTGTATACCCCCTTCCTGTATGCCCCCTTCCTGTATGCCCCCTTCCTGTATACCCCTTCCTGTATGCCCCCTTCCTGTATGCCCCTTCCTGTATGCCCCCTTCCTGTATGCCCCCTTCCTGTATGCCCCCTTCCTGTATGCCCCCTTCCTGTTCCTGTATGCCCCCTTCCTGTATGCCCCTTCCTGTATGCCCCCTTCCTGTATACCCCCTTCCTGTATGCCCCCTTCCTGTATGCCCCCTTCCTGTATACCCCCTTCCTGTATGCCCCCTTCCTGTATGCCCCCTTCCTGTATGCCCCCTTCCTGTATGCCCCCTTCCTGTATGCCCCCTTCCTGTATGCCCCCTTCCTGTATGCCCCCTTCCTGCATACCCCTTCCTGTATGCCCCCTTCCTGTATGCCCCCTTCCTGTATGCCCCCTTCCTGTATGCCCCCTTCCTGTATGCCCCCTTCCTGTATGCCCCCTTCCTTCTTGTAAAGGCCAAGTGCTTCCCACTGCCAGTGAAAGAAACCCAACTCAAACTCTGAGTCACATTACTATTTGGGATGTCATATTTTGTTTTCACGCCTGCGTACAGAGAGACCACATAGCTGGGACAGTGTATTTAGATCCACCCTGGAGTTAACTTTTGTTCGTGCGTGACCTCATCTCTCTGGTGGCCCTTGAATGCTCGGGAGGGGTTCCACTGGTAATTAATGAGGTGACATGATGTCAACAGAATCCCAATTGGTCCCTCTCGTGATAGCCATCCGTGAGTGATGCCTGCGGTAATGACAATGACATTAGGTATGGGGTCTTCAACGAGCCACTGTCATAGGCCACTGTACAGACTGTCGTTGTACTTTATCTGTGGTGTGTGGTGGGGGCAGATGACATGTCTTTTAAGCACATGTCTGGTCCTTCTCTTTTTCAACAGCTTGTTGTTTACAACATCAACAGGAGCTAATGAGGTGATGTATATTATGAATAGCCCTGGGGGTTGGGAGGGTGGGGAGATGTTGGTGGATCGGTTTCATGGCACGGGTGTCACTCTGAAATATCTCTACAAGGAACCATGATGATCTCTCCTCTGACATCAGGACAAATTTGGCTCTGTTAACTCATGCTGTTCAAAGGACCAATGTGTGTTGTTTTCTGCACTAGTTGTCCATATGAAATGTTGCTGACTCAGCTCCACCAGGTACTTCACATCCAGTTGAATGGAGAATAGAGTTTTTGGAGTGAACCTCTGATTACAGTTGATTCTTAAATCCTTACCGTGTACAGTGTGTTCCTTACCGTGTACAGTGCATTCCTTACCGTGTACAGTGCATTCCTTACCGTGTACAGTGTGATCCTTACCGTGTACAGTGTGTTCCTCACCGTGTACAGTGCATTCCTTACCGTGTACAGTGTGTTCCTCACCGTGTACAGTGTGTTCAGTGTACAGTGTGTTCCTTACCGTGTACAGTGCATTCCTTACCGTGTACAGTGTGTTCCTTACCGTGTACAGTGCATTCCTTACCGTGTACAGTGTGATCCTTACCGTGTACAGTGTGTTCCTTACCGTGTACAGTGTGTTCCTTACCGTGTACAGTGTGTTCCTTACCGTGTACAGTGTGATCCTTACCGTGTACAGTGCATTCCTTACCGTGTACAGTGCATTCCTTACCGTGTACAGTGTGTTCCTTACCGTGTACAGTGCATTCCTTACCGTGTACAGTGTGATCCTTACCGTGTACAGTGTGTTCCTTACCGTGTACAGTGTGATCCTTACTGTGTACAGTGTGATCCTTACCGTGTACAGTGCATTCCTTACCGTGTACAGTGTGTTCCTCACCGTGTACAGTGCATTCCTTACCGTGTACAGTGTGTTCCTCATGTACAGTGTGTTCCTTACCGTGTACAGTGTGTTCCTTACCGTGTACAGTGCATTCCTTACCGTGTACAGTGTGATCCTTACCGTGTACAGTGCGATCCTTACTGTGTACAGTGCGTATTTACATGTACAGTGTGTTCCTTACCGTGTACAGTGTGATCCTTACCGTGTACAGTGCTTTATTTACCATGTACAGTGTGTTCCTTACCGTGTACAGTGTGATCCTTACCGCGTACAGTGTGATCCTTACCGTGTACAGTGTGATCCTTACCGTGTACAGTGCATTCCTTACCGTGTACAGTGTGATCCTTACCGTGTACAGTGCATTCCTTACCGTGTACAGTGCATTCCTTACCGTGTACAGTGTGATCCTTACCGTGTACAGTGTGTTCCTTACCGTGTACAGTGTGATCCTTACCGTGTACAGTGCGATCCTTAACGTGTACAGTGCGATCCTGAAAGTATTCATACCCTTTTGACTTTTTCCACATTTTGTTACAGACTGAATTTCAAATGGATTACATTGAGATTGTGTCACTGGCCTACACCACAATACCCCATAATGTCAAAGTGGAATTATGTTTAAGCCCAAACATACAATTATCTATAAGGTCCCTCAGACGAGCAGTACATTTCAAACAGATTCAACCACCAAGACCACAGAGGATTGTTAGATGGGTAAAAATAAATAAATAGCAGACATTGAATATCCCTTTGAGCACGGTGAAGTTATTGATTACTCTTTGGTTGGTGTATTAATACTCCCAGTCACTACAAAGAAACAGGTGTCCTTCCGAGAGGAAGGAAACCGCTCAGGGATTTCACAATGAGGCCAATGGTGACATTAAAACAGTTACAGAATTATTATTTTTTGTAGTTACTCCACAATAATGACCTAAGAAGAAGAAACATATTCCAAAACATGCATCCTGTTTGCAATAAGGCACTTAAGTAAAACTGCAAAAAATGTAGCAAAAAACTAACTTTATGTCCTGTATACAAAGTGTTATGTTTGGGGCAAATCCAACACAACACATCACTGAGTACCACTCTTCATATTTTCAAGCATGGTGGTGACTGCATCATGTTATGGGTATGCTTGTCATCGGCAAATATTAGGGAGTTTAGGATAAAAAGAAGCAGAATATAGTTAAGTACAAGCAAAATCCTAGAGGAAAGCCTGGTTCAGTCTGCTTTCCAACAGACATCGGGAGACAAATTCACTTTTCAGCAAGACAATAACCTAAAACACAAGGCCAAATATACAATGGAGTTGCTTACCAATTCAAAGTAGCTCACTCCATAAACTGTAGTCTCCACCCAACTCTGTGGATGTGATGTGCAGTGGGGTCTGAAATTAAGACCCTTGATAAAGATGAGTGGAAATGACTGTATAAAATAAATCATTAAACTACTGAGCTAGCCACTTTAAACAATGCTACCTTATATAATGTTACTTACCCTACATTATTCATCTCATATGCATACGTATATACTGTACTCTATATCATCGACTGCATCCTTATGTAATACATGTATCACTAGCCACTTTAACTATGCCACTTTGTTTACATACTCATCTCATATGTATATACTGTACTCGATACCATCTACTGTATCTTGCCTATGCTCCTCTGTACCATCACTCATTCATATATCCTTATGTACATATTCTTTATCCCCTTACACTGTGTATAAGACAGTAGTTTTGGAATTGTTAGTTAGATTACTTGTTGGATTATTACTGCATTGTCGGAACTAGAAGCACAAGCATTTCGCTACACTCGCATTAACATCTGCTAACCATGTGTATGTGACAAATAAAAATTTGATTTGATTTGATTTTTGCTTCAAAACAATTGGAAAAGTATATTATTTTATACTAATACAAAGATATGTTGTTTAATAATACTTCTTTTTCTCAAAAAGGTTGAGAATTCTTGACACCCTTTGTTTTTAATACCTTTCAATACCTCACCTTGCGAGGATAACAGCGCTGAGCCTTTTTCTCAAATGTTTTATGAGTTGGAGAACACATTGGTAGGAATCTTAGAGAATTCCCTCATACAGAATCCTCCCAGTCCCTGAACGACGACATGGATAATATAAGGCTGGCTGGGTTTTCCGTGCATCGGCAGGACAGAGCAGCTACTTCTGGTAAGACGAGGAGCGGGTGCATGTGTCTATTTTTCAATAACAGCTGGTACGCAATGTTTAATATTAAAGAAGTCTCCAGTTATTGCTCGCCTGGTGTAGAGTACCTTGTGATAAGCTGTAGACCACATTATTAGTAGCCGTCTATTTACCACCACAAACCGATGCTGGCACTAAGACTGCACTCAACGAGCTGTGTAAGGCCATGCATAATATATATATATATATATATATATATATATATATATATATATATATATATATATATATATATATATATATATAAAAAAGGTGGTCTAGAGTTTTTTTCCTCGGGTTGCACATCAAATCAAATCAAATTTTATTTGTCACATACACATGGTTAGCAGATGTTAATGCGAGTGTAGCGAAATGCTTGTGCTTCTAGTTCCGACAATGCAGTAATAACGAACAAGTAATCTAACTAACAATTCCAAAAAAACTACTGTCTTATACACAGTGTAAGGGGATAAAGAATATGTACATAAGGATATATGAATGAGTGATGGTACAGAGCAGCATAGGCAAGATACAGTAGATGATATCGAGTACAGTATATACATATGAGATAAGTATGTAAACCAAGTGGCATAGTTAAAGTGGCTAGTGATACATGTATTACATAAGGATGCAGTCGATGATATAGAGTACAGTATCAACGTATGCATATGAGATGAATAATGTAGGGTAAGTAACATTATATAAGGTAGCATTGTTTAAAGTGGCTAGTGATATATTTACATCATTTCCCATCAATTCCCATGATTAAAGTGGCTGGAGTAGAGTCAGTGTCATTGACAGTGTGTTGGCAGTAGCCACTCAATGTTAGTGGTGGCTGTTTAACAGTCTGATGGCCTTGAGATAGAAGCTGTTTTTCAGTCTCTCGGTCCCAGCTTTGATGCACCTGTACTGACCTCGCCTTCTGGATGACAGCGGGGTGAAAAGGCAGTGGCTCGGGTGGTTGATGTCCTTGATGATCTTTATGGCCTTCCTGTAGCATCGGGTGGTGTAGGTGTCCTGGAGGGCAGGTAGTTTGCCCCCGGTGATGCGTTGTGCAGACCTCACTACCCTCTGGAGAGCCTTACGGTTGAGGGCGGTGCAGTTGCCATACCAGGCGGTGATACAGCCCGCCAGGATGCTCTCGATTGTGCATCTGTAGAAGTTTGTGAGTGCTTTTGGTGACAAGCCGAATTTCTTCAGCCTCCTGAGGTTGAAGAGGCGCTGCTGCGCCTTCCTCACGATGCTGTCTGTGTGAGTGGACCAGTTCAGTTTGTCTGTGATGTGTATGCCGAGGAACTTAAAACTTGCTACCCTCTCCACTACTGTTCCATCGATGTGGATGGGGGTGTTCCCTCTGCTGTTTCCTGAAGTCCACAATCATCTCCTTAGTTTTGTTGACGTTGAGTGTGAGGTTATTTGCCTGACACCACACTCCGAGGGCCCTCACCTCCTCCCTGTAGGCCGTCTCGTCGTTGTTGGTAATCAAGCCTACCACTGTTGTGTCGTCCGCAAACTTGATGATTGAGTTGGAGGCGTGCATGGCCACGCAGTCGTGGGTGAACAGGGAGTACAGGAGAGGGCTCAGAACGCACCCTTGTGGGGCCCCAGTGTTGAGGATCAGCGGGGAGGAGATGTTGTTGCCTACCCTCACCACCTGGGGGCGGCCCGTCAGGAAGTCCAGTACCCAGTTGCACAGGGCGGGGTCGAGACCCAGGGTCTCGAGCTTGATGACGAGCTTGGAGGGTACTATGGTGTTGAATGCCGAGCTGTAGTCGATGAACAGCATTCTCACATAGGTATTCCTCTTGTCCAGATGGGTTAGGGCAGTGTGCAGTGTGGTTGAGATTGCATCGTCTGTGGACCTATTTGGGCGGTAAGCAAATTGGAGTGGGTCAAGGGTGTCAGGTAGGGTGGAGGTGATATGGTCCTTGACTAGTCTCTCAAAGCACTTCATGATGACGGATGTGAGTGCTACGGGGCGGTAGTCGTTTAGCTCAGTTACCTTAGCTTTCTTGGGAACAGGAACAATGGTGGCCCTCTTGAAGCATGTGGGAACAGCAGACTGGTATAGGGATTGATTGAATATGTCCGTAAACACACCGGCCAGCTGGTCTGCGCATGCTCTGAGGGCGCGGCTGGGGATGCCGTCTGGGCCTGCAGCCTTGCGAGGGTTAACACGTTTAAATGTCTTACTCACTTCGGCTGCAGTGAAGGAGAGACCGCATGTTTCCGTTGCAGGCCGTGTCAGTGGCACTGTATTGTCCTCAAAGCGGGCAAAAAGTTATTTAGTCTGCCTGGGAGCAAGACATCCTGGTCCGTGACTGGGCTGGGTTTCTTCCTGTAGTCGGTGATTGACTGTAGACCCTGCCACATGCCTCTTGTGTCTGAGCCGTTGAATTGAGATTCTACTTTGTCTCTGTACTGGCGCTTAGCTTGTTTGATAGCCTTGCGGAGGGAATAGCTGCACTGTTTGTATTCAGTCATGTTACCAGACACCTTGCCCTGATTAAAAGCAGTGGTTCGTGCCTTCAGTTTCACACGAATGCTGCCATCAATCCACGGTTTCTGGTTAGGGAATGTTTTAATTGTTGCTATGGGAACGACATCTTCAACGCACGTTCTAATGAACTCGCACACCGAATCAGCGTATTCGTCAATGTTGTTGTCTGACGCAATACGAAACATCTCCCAGTCCACGTGATGGAAGCAGTCTTGGAGTGTGGAGTCAGCTTGGTCGGACCAGCGTTGGACAGACCTCAGCGTGGGAGCTTCTTGTTTTAGTTTCTGTCTGTAGGCAGGGATCAACAAAATGGAGTCGTGGTCAGCTTTTCCGAAAGGGGGCGGGGCAGGGCCTTATATGCGTCGCGGAAGTTAGAGTAACAATGATCCAAGGTCTTTCCACCCCTGGTTGCGCAATCGATATGCTGATAAAATTTAGGGAGTCTTGTTTTCAGATTAGCCTTGTTAAAATCCCCAGCTACAATGAATGCAGCCTCCGGATAAATCGTTTCCAGTTTGCAGAGAGTTAAATAAAGTTCGTTCAGAGCCATCGATGTGTCTGCTTGGGGGGATATATACGGCTGTGATTATAATCGAAGAGAATTCTCTTGGTAGATAATGCGGTCTACATTTGATTGTGAGGAATTCTAAATCAGGTGAACAGAAGGATTTGAGTTCCTGTATGTTTCTTTCATCACACCATGTCACGTTAGTCATAAGGCATACGCCCCCGCCCGTCTTCTTACCAGAAAGATGTTTGTTTCTGTCGGCGCGATGCGTGGAGAAACCCGCTGGCTGCACCGCTTCGGATTGCGTCTCTCCAGTTAGCCATGTTTCCGTGAAGCAGAGAACGTTGCAGTCTCTGATGTCCCTCTGGAATGCTACCCTTGCTCGGATTTCATCAACCTTGTTGTCAAGAGACTGGACATTGGCGAGAAGAATGCTAGGGAGAGGTGCACGATGTGCCCGTCTCCGGAGTCTGACCAGAAGACCGCTTCGTTTCCCTCTTTTTCTGAGTCGTTTTTTTTTTGGGTCGCTGCATGTGATCCACTCGGTTACACTAGTTGTGAGGCAGAACACAGGATCCGCATCGCGAAAAACATATTCTTGGTCGTACTGATGGTGAGTTGACGCTGATCTTATATTCAGTAGTTCTTCTCGGCTGTATGTAATGAAACCTAAGATGACCTGGGGTACTACTGTAAGAAATAACACGTAAAAAAAACAAAAACTGCATAGTTTCCTAGGAACGCGAAGCGAGGCGGCCATCTCTGTCGGCGCCGGAAGTTCACATGTGACACTCTGGTAGAAATGAGGTAAAAACGGATTTAAGTTTCCCTGCATTAAAGTCCCCGACCACTAGGAGCGCTTCTGGATGAGCATTTTCTTGTTTGCTTATGGTTTTATATATATATATATATATATATATATATATATATATATATATACCTACATGTTTCAAGTAGACCACCATAGTAGTAGCACTGACGTCGGTATCCATGAAGTGCTTTGAAAGGCTGGTCATGGTTCACATCAACACCATCATCCCGGAAACCCTAGACCCACTCCAATTCGCATACTGCCCCAACAGATCCACAGATGACGCAATCTCAATCGCACTCCAAACTGCCCTTCCCCACCTGGACAAAAGGAATATGAGAATGCTGTTCATTGACTACAGCTCAGTGTTCAACACCATAGTGCCCACGAAGCTCATTGCTAGGGCGGCTTGGGACTAAACACCTCCCTCTGCAACTGGATCTGGGAATTCCTTACAGGTGGTAAGGGTAGGCAACAACACGTCTGCCACGCTGATCCTCAAAACTGGGGCCCCTCAGGGGTGCGTGCTAAGTCCCCTCCTGTACTCCCTGTTCACCCACAACTGCGTGGCCAAGCACGACTCCAACACCATCATTAAGTTTGCTGATCACCGACAACGATGAGACAGACTATAGGGAGGAGGCCAGAGACCTGGCAGTGTGGTGCCAGGACAACAACCTCTCCATCAATGTGAGCAAGACAAAGGAGCTGATCATGGATACAGGAAAAGGAGGGCCGAACAGGCCCCTTTAACATCGACGGGGCTGTAGTGGAGCAGGTCGAGAGTTTCAAGTTCCTTGGTGTCCACATCACCAACGGACTATCATCGTCCAAACGCACCAAGACAGTCGTGAAGAGGACATGACAACACCTTTTCCTCCCCAGGAGACTCAAAAAGTTCTACAGCTGCACCATCTAGAGCATCCTGACCGGTTGCATCACCGCCTGGTATGGCAACTGCTCGGCATCTAACCGTAAGGCACTACAGAGGGTAGTGCGTACAGCCCAGTACATTACTGGGGCCAAGCTTCCTGCCATCCAGGACCTATATACTTGGCAGTGTCAGAGGAAGCCCAAAAAATGGTCAAAGAGTCCAGTCACCAAAGTCATAGACTATTCTCTCTGCTACCGCACGGCAAGCAGTACTGAAGCACCAAGTCTAGAACCAAAGGGCTCCATAACAGCTTATTACCCCAAACCATAAGACTGCTGAACAATTAATCAAATGGCCACCCAGACTATTTACATCTTAACTCTATTTCTTGAAGTTCATTGTTGGTTAAGGGCTTGTAAGTAATCATTTCATGGTAAGGTTTCACGGTAATACCTGTTGTATTCAGCGCATGTGACAAATAAAAATTTGATTTAGATTTTTATTTATTTTTATACTTCATCTGTGCTCATGGACTGCCCTTTTCAATTCAATCCACAGGTTTTCAATGGGTTTCAAGTCCAGAGACTGAGATGGCCAAGTCCAGAGACTGAGATGGCCAAGTCCAGAGACTTAGATGGCCAAGTCCAGAGACTGAGATGGCCAAGTCCAGAGACTGAGATGGCCAAGTCCAGAGACTGAGATGGCCAAGTCCAGAGACTGAGATGGCCAAGTCCAGAGACTGAGATGGCCAAGTCCAGAGACTGAGATGGCCAAGTCCAGAGACTGAGATGGCCAAGTCCAGAGACTGAGATGATGGCCAAGTCCAGAGACTGAGATGGCCAAGTCCAGAGACTGAGATGACCAAGTCCAGAGACTGAGATGGCCAAGTCCAGAGACTGAGATGGCCAAGTTCAGAGACTGAGATGGCCAAGTCCAGAGACTGAGATGACCAAGTCCAGAAACTAAGATGGCCAAGTTCAGAGACTGAGATGACCAAGTCCAGAGACTGAGATGGCCAAGTCCAGAGACTGAGCTCTTTGGTGGGTGTGGCATCAACATGAGAATGCATGAGCAGGAAAGAATCCCATACATACTGTAAAATATGGTGGTGGATCTTTGATGTTATGGGGGCTATTTTGATTCCACTGTTCTCGAGGCCCTTCTTAAGGTCAACAGCATCATAAACTTGACTCGGAACCAGGATATTCTTGCCAGAAACCCATTTGCCTCTGCCAGGAAGCTCAAACTTGGCCACAAGTGGATTATCCAGCAAGACAATTGGTTTGAATTTAAAAGGGCAGTCTTAAGCACAGTCGAAGGATATCAAGGACCTGGATGAATCTGGAAGGATTCTGTATGGAGGAATAACTGCATAAAGCATTAAATAAAAGGATCAGTGCCGTTATCTTCTCAAGGTGAGGTATTGAAAGGTATTGAAAACAGGGGTGTCATTTTTACTTATATTTTTTCGATGTTTTTTTAAAAATGACTTGTTAAACAAAATCTCTTTGAGAAATTGCATTGGTGTAAAATAATAGAATTTCCTAAAAAGTTTGAGTAAGCAATATACTCCTAGTTCAGTATTTGAATGATCTATTTTATACAGTAATTGTTTGCTCATCTTTATCAAGGGCGTCAATAATTTCGTGCCCCACCGTGTATGTCGTTGAGTTCAGTCAGCAATATGAAATGGAAACATTTGTTTATTGTTTTGTTATTTGAATGGGATATGAGTCATCGGTAAATGTCAAGGAATCATTGGTCAGCAGTTTCCCTCATTATGACTTCAGAATAGACTCCTCTGCCTCCGATGCAGGAACCTAAAAATGACAACGGGGCCATTTGTTTTGCAGTCTGTCTCTGCAGTCTTTCTGCCTTGTCATTGGTGGCCTGGCTGAAGTCACTAGAGCTGGTTGTCACATACATGAGAGGATCCATTCACTGTACAATGATGACTAACTGACCTGACAGCCACCCACAGAAATGCCAGAGGATCTCACTGACTCTTCCAGTATAGTTTCCATAAGCTGAACATTAGATGAGGGTATATGGACTCCGTGACACTACCGTTTAGAGGTCGACAGGGCTTCCTTTAGGATTGTGCGTTAAATGGGATGGCCCATGAGGCATCATTAGCCAAGTTTAGTTTTTGACCGTAACATGACTATGTGAGATTGCTTTGGTAGGTAACGGTGAAGGATGATTTGTTTAGTGTGCTATTTTTGTACCCGTGTGTGTGTCTGCAGGTTATTTTGTGTAGTGAGGACGGTCTGTAGCCCACTGATTGTGGTGTGAGTGTGGCTGCTCTTTGCAGCAAGCCAGTGGGCTCAGGACTGGGGCTAATGTCAGCCACTGAGTTGTTAGGCATTCTGGATTCTAAAAAGACCACTTGGTCTGTACTTGTATGTTAGTGTCTTTGACATTAGTCAGTGTGGGAGGGAAACATTCAGGTTGTAACTGATCGTCATCTGACTGTGTAGACCTGTGTGTAAATTATTTCATTACATCTGTGGTTATTCTGTATATTTGAATGTATGTAAGGGTTTTCCTGTGGTGAAGTAGAGGCGGACCAAAACGCAGCGTGGTTATATTGATTCATGTTTAATAAAAACAGATAAACATGAACACTACAAAACAATAAACGTGGAAAACCAAAAACAGCCCTATCTGGTGCAAAACACAGAGACAGGAACAATCACCCACAAACACACAGTGAAACCCAGGCTACCTAAGTATGATTCTCAATCAGAGACAACTAATGACACCTGCCTCTGATTGAGAACCATATTAGGCCGAAACATAGAAATACCCCAAAACATAGAAAAACAAACATAGACTGCCCACCCAACTCACGCCCTGACCATACTAACTAAATACAAAACAAAGGAAATAAAGGTCAGAACGTGACAATGTACTACAGTTGTTAGCTGTGTACGAATCATATTACCTACACTGTAGTGTACACAATCCCTATTCACATCGGGACATTGGGTGGCAGAGCCTAACAGATCAACAGTGATGACCGGTACAAGTACAGGTCAGTATGAGTTACTGCTGATGGAAGAGCAGATGTCTAATCTGGTGGGATTTTCATCTCCAGGGCTCTAGAAAAGAGACACATATTTTCACTGGTTCCACATCCTACTGTATCTTTTAAATCATAATATCATAGCTCTAAAAATAGAGCGGGTTTTCATTCAAATCCCCTGTTTCTGTTTCCCATAACAAGGTGTCGGAATGAGAGGCATAGGGGGAGACCTTATCAGTTGCTGTCTTTAGGCTCATAATCTGTCCCGCTGTTATTGTAAAAGACTCATAGCTGTATTAACAGGTGTCCGTCTGGCCCGTCACAAACATACTGTAAGAAAGACCAACGTATGACTGGGCGTAACCATAGAGGACTGTTTATCATATTTCCCCCATTACCATAACATCATCTCCGAGCCAATGACAACATTGTGCCACGGTACTTTCTGTCATCATCACCTTGTTGAATGATTCACCGTGTTGCTGCTGTGTTAGTGAACTGGCTGGACAGACAGGGTGCTAAAATGACATTGTTTTATCAATAGAGAATGGAGAAAAGCATTTGTTGTGCTGATATCAAGCTGGGGCTCCTCCTCCCCTAAGAATAAACAAAAGGCTCAACATTCTCTGCATTCCAATCTGGTGAGAGGGCATGTATGTCAGAGGGCATGTATGTCAGAGGGCATGTGTGTGTGAGAAAGCACGTGTGTGTCAGAGGGTACGTGTGTGTCAGAGGGTACGTGTGTTAGAGGGTACGTGTGTCAGAGGGTACGTGTGTGTCAGAGGGTACGTGTGTGTCAGAGGGTACGTGTGTCAGAGGGTACGTGTGTCAGAGGGTACGTGTGTGTCAGAGGGTACGTGTGTGTTAGAGAGGGTACGTGTGTTAGAGGGTACGTGTGTTAGAGGGGGGCACGTGTGTCAGAGGGTACGTGTGTTAGAGGGTACGTGTGTGTTAGAGGGTACGTGTGTGTTAGAGAGGGTACGTGTGTTAGAGGGTACGTGTGTTAGAGGGGGTACGTGTGTCAGAGGGTACGTGTGTTAGAGGGTACGTGTGTTAGAGGGGGTACGTGTGTCAGAGGGTACGTGTGTTAGAGGGGGTACGTGTGTCAGAGGGTACGTGTGTTAGAGGGTACGTGTGTTAGAGGGTACGTGTGTTAGAGAGGGTACGTGTGTTAGAGGGTACGTGTGTTAGAGAGGGTACGTGTGTTAGAGGGTACGTGTGTTAGAGGGTACGTGTGTTAGAGGGTACGTGTGTTAGAGAGGGTACGAGTGTCAAGAGGGTATGTGTGTCAGTGAGGGTACGAGTGTCAGAGAGGGTACGTGTGTTAGAGAGGGTACGTGTGTTAGAGAGGGTACGTGTGTTAGAGAGGGGTATGTGTGTTAGAGAGGGTACGAGTGTCAGAGGGTACGTGTGTTAGAGGGTACGTGTGTTAGAGGGTACGTGTGTTAGAGAGGGTACGTGTGTTAGAGGGTACGTGTGTTAGAGAGGGTACGTGTGTTAGAGGGGTACGTGTGTTAGAGGGTACGTGTGTTAGAGGGTACGTGTGTTAGAGAGGGTATGTGTGTGTTAGAGAGGCTACGAGTGTTAGAGGGTACGTGTGTTAGAGGGTACGTGTGTTAGAGAGGGTATGTGTGTTAGAGGGTACGTGTGTCAGAGGGTACGTGTGTTAGAGGGTACGTGTGTTAGAGGGTACGTGTGTTAGAGGGTACGAGTGTTAGAGAGGGTATGAATGTTAGAGAGGGTACGTGTGTTAGAGGGTACGAGTGTTAGAGAGGGTACATGTGTTAGAGAGGGTATGAGTGTTAGAGAGGGTACATGTGTTAGAGGGTACCTGTGTTAGAGAGGGTACG
This sequence comes from Oncorhynchus tshawytscha, assembly GCF_018296145.1. NCBI lineage: Eukaryota > Metazoa > Chordata > Actinopteri > Salmoniformes > Salmonidae > Oncorhynchus > Oncorhynchus tshawytscha. The sequence goes on along the minus strand of NC_056458.1, from coordinate 43,423,197 downwards.
AGTGTTAGAGAGGGTACGTGTGTTAGAGGGTACGAGTGTTAGAGAGGGTATGTGTGTTAGAGACTACGTTTGTTAGAGAGGGTACGAGTGTTAGAGAGGGTATGTGTGTTAGAGACTACGTGTGTTAGAGAGGGTACATGTGTTAGAGAGGGTATGTGTGTTAGAGGGTACGTGTGTTAGAGAGGGTACATGTGTTAGAGAGGGTATGAGTGTTAGAGAGGGTACGTGTGTTAGAGGGTACCTGTGTTAGAGAGGGTACGAGTGTTAGAGAGGGTACGCGTGTTAGAGGGTACGAGTGTTAGAGAGGGTATGAGTGTTAGAGAGGGTACGTGTGTTAGAGAGGGTACAAGTGTTAGAGAGGGTACGTGTGTTAGAGAGGGTATGTGTGTTAGAGAGGGTACGTGTGTTAGAGAGGGTACGTGTGTCAGAGAGGGTATGTGTGTTAGAGAGGGTACGAGTGTCAGAGAGGGTATGTGTGTCAGTGAGGGTACGAGTGTCAGAGAGGGTACGTGTGTTAGAGAGGGTACGTGTGTTAGAGAGGGTACGTGTGTTAGAGAGGGTACGTGTTTAGAGAGGGTAGAGAGGGTATGTGTGTTAGAGGGTACGTGTGTTAGAGAGGGTACGTGTGTTAGAGAGGGTACGTGTGTTAGAGAGGGCGTGTGTTAGAGAGGGTACGTGTGTTAGAGAGGGTACGAGTGTCAGAGAGGGTACGTGTGTTAGAGGGTACGAGTGTTAGAGAGGGTACGTGTGTGTCAGAGGGCACGTGTGTTAGAGAGGGTACCAGTGTTAGAGAGGGTACGTGTGTTAGAGAGGGTACGAGTGTTAGAGAGGGTACCAGTGTTAGAGAGGGTACGAGTGTTAGAGAGGGTACGAGTGTTAGAGGGTACGAGTGTTAGAGAGGGTACGTGTGTGTCAGAGGGTACGTGTGTTAGAGAGGGTACTAGTGTTAGAGAGGGTACGTGTGTTAGAGAGGGTACGAGTGTTAGAGAGGGTACCAGTGTTAGAGACGGTACGTGTGTTAGAGGGTACGTGTGTGTCAGAGGGTACGTGTGTGTCAGAGGGTATGTGTGTGTCAGAGGGTATGTGTGTCAGAGGGTACGTGTGTTAGAGAGGCTACGAGTGTTAGAGAGGGTATGTGTTTTAGAGGGTATGTGTGTTAGAGGGTACGAGTGTTAGAGAGGGTACGAGTGTTAGAGAGGGTACGTGTGTTAGAGGGTACGAGTGTTAGAGAGGGTACGTGTGTTAGAGGGTACGAGTGTAAGAGAGGGTACATGTGTTAGAGGGTACGTGTGTTAGAGAGGGTACGAGTGTTATAGAGGGTACGAGTGTTAGGGAGGGTACGTGTGTTAGAGGGTACGAGTGTTAGAGAGGGTACGAGTGTTAGAGAGGGTACGTGTGTTAGAGAGGGTACGAGTGTTAGAGAGGGTACGTGTGTTAGAGGGTACGTGTGTCAGAGAGGGTATGTGTGTTAGAGAGGGTACGAGTGTCAGAGAGGGTATGTGTGTCAGAGAGGGTACGTGTGTTAGAGAGGGTACGTGTGTTAGAGAGGGTACGTGTGTTAGAGAGGGTACGTGTGTTAGAGAGGGTACGAGTGTCAGAGAGGGTATGTGTGTTAGAGGGTACGTGTGTTAGAGAGGGTACGAGTGTTAGAGAGGGTACGAGTTTTAGAGAGGGTACGTGTGTTAGAGAGGGTACGAGTGTTAGAGAGGGTACGTGTGTTAGAGGGTACGAGTGTTAGAGAGGGTACGAGTGTTATAGAGGGTACGTGTGTTAGAGAGGGCACGAGTGTTAGAGAGGGTACGTGTGTTAGAGGGTATGAGTGTTAGAGAGGGTACTAGTGTTAGAGAGGGTACGAGTGTTAGAGAGGGTACGAGTGTTAGAGGGTATGTGTGTTAGAGAGGGTACGAGTGTTAGAGAGGGTACGAGTGTTAGAAAGGGTACGAGTGTTAGAGGGTATGTGTGTTAGAGAGGGTACGAGTGTTAGAGAGGGTACGAGTGTTAGAGATGGTACGAGTGTTAGAGAGGGTACATGTGTTAGAGGGTACGTGTGTTAGAGAGGGTACGAGTGTTAGAGAGGGTACGAGTGTTAGAGAGGGTACGTGTGTTAGAGGGTACGAGTGTTAGAGAGGGTACGAGTGATAGAGAGGGTACGTGTGTTAGAGAGGGTATGTGTGTTAGAGAGGGTATGTGTGTTAGAGAGGGTACAAGTGTTAGAGAGGGTACGAGTGTCAGAGAGGGTATGGGTGTTAGAGAGGGTACGTGTGTCAGAGAGGGTATGTGTGTTAGAGAGGGTACGTGTGTCAGAGAGGGTATGTGTGTCAGAGAGGGTATGTGTGTTAGAAAGGGTACACAATGACCCTTACGTATGGGTCTTAAGTTGTATCCTTTCCCTTGTCAACACATCACCCTATTCTCTGGAAGAGGCCCATATGTTTCTGTGGAGCAGCACTGACTAGGTGGTAGTAGCACCCTTTGTTGTTACTTGACTGGCTCTAGGCCTATAAGTTCATATAAACAGAAATGATGTGCCCGGTCAGTGACGTGTGGAGTTCAGTATTAAAACATGAATCCTAAACCGTCAGTGAGAGATGCTGTAAATCCTTTTATGGCGGTGAGTCTGCATCGGGGCTTAGGCTGATCTTGGCAGGCTGGTGGAGTACGAGTCCAACTGCCTCTGTCACTGGGTGTTTCACTACCAGCCTCTCTGACTCACCAGGTGTCCGTGGCACGCGTGTCTCCTGTCCCTACATGTCCCGAGACACTCCTTAAACCTGGCCGGTCATCCACAACCTCTCCCAGTCATTTACAATGAAGGAATTTAGAACTTCGGCTCACTCACTAATCTTCGCTAGCTCCATCGACAAATGGATCTCCGCACCTTCCTATTCTGGGCCAGGTCCCAGGCTGTGTAGGTCATCCTCCCACTGGGTGTACCATCTGGCTCTCAGTCCTCCTCTTGGGACCAGTTGGGGGATGGCTCCTTAAGCATTATGACAGGCTCCAGAGCTGGGTGGTAGTTTTGAGGCTCGGTCTAGGGAGGAGCCAGGGGGACTGGTCCATCTTTTGCCGTATTGTGGAGTTTAGGGATGTGGTCACGCCATGTGATGCCCAGTATGCCACGGAGGCACTTGGAGTCAAAGGCGTCCAGACGACGTGTGAGGTCCAGGGTGAAGGTCCTGATCCATACGTCGGGATGGATGACGTGTGAGGTCCAGGGTGAAGGTCCTGATCCATACGTCAGGATGGATGACGTGTGAGGTCCAGGGTGAAGGTCCTGATCCGTACGTCAGGATGGATGACGTGTGAGGTCCAGGGTGAAGGTCCTGATCCATACGTCAGGATGGATGACGTGTGAGGTCCAGGGTGAAGGTCCTGATCCGTACGTCAGGATGGACGACGTGTGAGGTCCAGGGTGAAGGTCCTGATCCGTACGTCAGGATGGATGAAGTGTGAGGTCCAGGGTGAAGGTCCTGATCCATACGTCAGGATGGACGACGTGTGAGGTCCAGGGTGAAGGTCCTGATCCATACGTCAGGATGGACGACGTGTGAGGTCCAGGGTGAAGGTCCATGTATCTGATCCGTATGGCAGGAAGGACGACGTGTGAGGTCCAGGGTGAAGGTCCTGATCCGTATGGCAGGAAGGACGACGTGTGAGGTCCAGGGTGAAGGTCCATGTATCTGATCCGTTCGGCAGGAAGGACGACGTGTGAGGTCCAGGGTGAAGGTCCATGTATCTGATCTGTACGCCAGGATGGAGATGACCAGGCTATTGTATGTGCAGAGTTTTTATTTTTCAGAGAGAGGGTTATGTTGTTACCAGATGATGTTTAGGCTGGCAATGGTTGAGGCTGCCCGGCCAATACGTAGGTGAATGTCAGCTCTGCTCCTGCAGTCAGTTGTTAATGTACTTCTAAGGTAGCAGTACTTAGGAACAATGTGGTGGGGGTCCACAGCAGGGCTGGTTGGAAGTCGCTAATAGACTGGATCTTAGTTTGGTCCCAGCTGATCATGAGGCCCTTTGGGTGGGTCTCCTCCTCCATGATCATGAGGCCCTTTGGGTGGGTCTCCTCCTCCATGATCATGAGGCCCTTTGGGTGGGTCTCCTCCTCCATGATCATGAGGCCCAGTGGGTGGGTCTCCTCCTCCATGATCATGAGGCCCTTTGGGTGGGTCTCCTCCTCCATGATCATGAGGCCCAGTGGGTGGGTCTCCTCCTCCATGATCATGAGGCCCAGTGGGTGGGTCTCCTCCTCCATGATCATGAGGCCCAGTGGGTGGGTCTCCTCCTCCATGATCATGAGGCCCTTTGGGTGGGTCTCCTCCTCCATGATCATGAGGCCCTTTGGGTGGGTCTCCTCCTCCATGATCATGAGGCCCAGTGGGTGGGTCTCCTCATGTCCAAGAGCTCAGTCAAGATGGCCAAATAGTCAGGTGGTTCAGGTGGTTCAGGTGGTCCAGTTGGTTCAGGTGTTCAGATTGTTCAGGTGGTCCAGGTGGTTCAGGTGGTCCAGGTGGTTCAAGTGGTCCAGGTGGTTCAAGTGGTCCAGTTGGTTCAGGTGGTCCAGTTGGTTCAGGTGGTCCAGATGGTTCAGGTGGTTCAGATGGTTCAGGTGGTCCAGGTGGTTCAGGTGGCCCAGGTGGTTCAGGTGGTTCAGGTGGCCCAGGTGGTTCAGGTGGTTCAGGTGGCCTAGGTGGTCCATGTGGTTCAGGTGGTTCAGGTGGCCCAGGTGGTTCAGGTGGTTCAGGTGGTCCAGGTCAGAGAAGCTGAGGCTCCCATATGTGGGTATATAGAATAAGTATTCATGGAGATGACCTCACGGATGGGAGTGCTTTGAGTATAAATAAAGATTTAAATAAGTTGGCCTCTCGATTTCATTTTTTCCTGGAAATCCTATTTAGGATATGTCTCTCTGTACGCAGGTCTCTTTGCGTGGGTATGTGCACGTACATGTATCCATTTCTGCTATTCCCCAGTATTGAGATGATATCACTTGTCTTTCTCTGGAAAAAAAGAAAGGGAAATTATGTCATGATGATCAAACAAGTTGTTGACAGAACTTGTCCTCTGTCCTCTGTACCCTGTCCTCTGTCCCTTTTCCTGGTCCCTGTCCTCTATCCCCTGTCCTCTGGTCCCTGTATGTAGTAACCAGCTACGGGAACCCTTAAAAAACGGACCAAGCAGGTGCCGTTGTCTGTAGTGTGTTTCTGGCTTGTTTGCCAGTTCTGTAACATCTGCCATGTTCATCTGAAGACACATTACCTTAGGCAAGTTAAATCATTCACTTGTCAAGTGTCTTGTCATGTCATTTTCACTTCTCTGCTGTTTTTGTTACTGATGCAAATTGTTGATACGGTAATAAAAGTTGGTATTGTGCATTGTTTATTTGAGATATTTATTGGTCTTCTTGACTGCTGGTTTGACTGTTGTATCAGTCAATGGTAGACTTGTCTGTTTCCTGTATTTGTGACTGTGTGTGTGTGTGTGTGTGTGTGTGTGTGTGTGTGTGTGTGTGTGTGTGTGTGTGTGTGTGTGTGTGTGTGTGTGTGTGTGTGTGTGTTTGTGTGACTGTGTGTGTGTGTGTGTGTGTGTGTGTGTGTGTGTGTTTGTGTGACTGTGTTTGTGTGACTGTGTGTGTGTGTGTGTGTGTGTGTGTGTGTGTGTGTGTGTGTGACTGTTTGTTTTTCCCTTCCTATACGTCACTGGTTTCCTGTCAGAAGGTTTTGGGCTCCCTGATATCCTGTCCTCTCTCTCCATCCCTTTCTTCAGCTTCCTTATCGTTCTCTCTCTCATCTCCTCTCAATCTTCCTCCCCCTTCTTGAGTTGTCCTCTTGCTCTCCCCCTCTCCCCCTCTCCCCTCTCCCCCTCCCCCTCCCCCTCCTCCCTCCCCCCCCCTCCCCTCTCTCCCCTCTCTCCCCTCTCCTCTCTCCTCGCCTCACTCCCTCTCTCATCTCCCTCTCTCCTCTCCCCCCCCCCCTCTCCCCTCTCCCCCTCTACCTCTCTCCTCTCTCCCCTCTCCCCCTCCCCTCTCCCCCTCCCCTCCCCTCTCTCCTCGCCTCTCTCCCTCTCTCATCTCCCTCTCTCCTCTCCCCCTCCCCTCTCTCCCCTCTCCCCTCTACCTCTCTCCTCTCTCCCCTCTACCTCTCTCCCCCTCTCCTCTCTCCTCTCTCACTGACACCACCAACCCCACTCTGTATCATTAATCATCTGGTAGACTCTGTCTGTCTGTCTGTCTCTGTCTGTCTGTCTGTCTGTCTGTCTGTCTGTCTGTCTGTCTGTCTGTCTGTCTGTCTGTCTGTCTGTCTGTCTGTCTGTCTGTCTGTCTGTCTGTCTGTCTGTCTGTCTGTCTGTCTGTCTGTCTGTCTGTCTGTCTGTCTGTCTGTCTGTCTGTCTGTCTGTCTGTCTGTCTGTCTGTCTGTCTGTCTGTCTGTCTGTCTGTCTGTCTGTCTGTCTGTCTGTCTGTCTGTCTGTCTGTCTGTCTGTCTGTCTGTCTGTCTGTCTGTCTGCCTGCCTGCCTGCCTGCCTGCCTGCCTGCCTGTCTGTCTGTCTGCCTGTCTGCCTGTCTGCCTGTCTGCCTGTCTGCCTGTCTGTCTAGGCGATGTCCTACTGAGGCTCAGTATTGGTAAGGAGCTGTTCCAGACTTCCTCCTTGACTTCCTGCAGACTGTCCCTCTTGTGCCAAGCCAGTCCAGCCAGTGTGTCCATATGCGTGCTTGAGCAATGTGTGTCTGTTTGGAAAGGGATATGTGGTGATGCACAAGGGTGCGTTTTCTTGGGTAACGTCCTAATTTTTAGGTAAGACGAGACACAGCAAGACAACGTGGAGAGCAATCTGCAGTAGAATTAAGCCCTCAACCGTATTTTATGGGTGGAGACATCTACTCTGTTCTAGAACATGGAGTCATGATTTGGTGTGTGTCGACCTCTTGTGGTCATCAAATCAAATAAAAAAAATGGAATCAATGTTTATTGGTCACATACACAGATTTGCAGATTGTATTGCAGGTGCAGGAAAATGCTGGTGTTTCTAGCTCCAACAGGGTAGTAATGCTGGTGTTTCTAGCTCCAACAGGGTAGTAATGCTGGTGTTTCTAGCTCCAACAGGGCAATAATGCTGGTGTTTCTAGCTCCAACAGGGCAGTAATTCTTGTGTTTCTAGCTCCAACAGGGTAGTAATGCTGGTGTTTCTAGCTCCAACAGGGCAGTAATTCTTGTGTTTCTAGCTCCAACAGGGTAGTAATGCTTGTGTTTCTAGCTCCAACAGGGCAGTAATGCTGGTGTTTCTAGCTCCAACAGGGCAATAATGCTGGTGTTTCTAGCTCCAACAGAGCAGTAATGCTTGTGTTTCTAGCTCCAACAGGGGCAGTAATGCTTGTGTTTCTAGCTCAACAGGGCAGTAATGCTTGTGTTTCTAGCTCCAACAGGGCAGTAATGCTTGTGTTTCTAGCTCCAACAGGGCAGTAATGCTTGTGTTTCTAGCTCCAACAGGGCAGTAATTCTTGTGTTTCTAGCTCCAACAGGGCAGTAATGCTTGTGTTTCTAGCTCCAACAGGGCAGTAATTCTTGTGTTTCTAGCTCCAACAGGGCAGTAATGCTGGTGTTTCTAGCTCCAACAGGGCAGTAATGCTTGTGTTTCTAGCTCCAACAGGGCAGTAATGCTTGTGTTTCTAGCTCCAACAGGGGCAGTAATGCTTGTGTTTCTAGCTCCAACAGGGGCAGTAATGCTTGTGTTTCTAGCTCCAACAGGGCAGTAATGCTGGTGTTTCTAGCTCCAACAAGGCAGTAATGCTTGTGTTTCTAGCTCCAACAGGGGCAGTAATGCTTGTGTTTCTAGCTCCATTCTAGCTCCAACAGAGCAGTAATACAGAACAATAAGATGGATGTCGATGGTATTGTACTACAAAATATCACGTGCAGCAACCTTCTCATGAACTACAAGAAAAACAATACAAATTCCCTGAAAATATAAATAATAAAGAAGTCAAGAAATCTCAGAATGAGCAATGTCAGATTCGTGAATATATTTAATGCAGTACATATATGATGGAGTGTATAGGCAGTATGGACAGTATATGAATAGAGGTTTGTAAAGCAGTAGTTATACTGAACACAAATATAAATGCAACATGTAAAGTGGTCCAATGAGTTTCATGAGCTGAAATAAAATATCCCTGAAATTTGTTTACATCCCTGTTAGTGAGCATTTCTTCTTTGCCAAGATAATCATACTACCTGACAGGTGTGGCATATCAAGAAGCTGATTAAATGGAATTATCATTACACAGGTGCACCTTGTGTTGGGGACAATAAAATGCCACTCTAAAATGTGCAGTTTTGTAACACAACACAATGCTACAGATGTCTGAAGTTTTGAGGGAGCGTGCAATTGGCATGCTGACTGCAGGAATGTCCACCAGAGCTGCTGCCAGAGAATTGAAGGTTCATTCATGTACCATAAGCCGCCTCCAACTTTGTTTTAGACAATTTGGCAGTACGTCCAACCGGCCTCACTACCACAGACCACGTGTAACCACGCCAGCCCAGGACCTCCACATCTGGCTTCTTCACCTGCGGGATGGTCGCCTCACTCAAACCCCGATCTCCTCACTCAAACCCCGATCTCCTCACTCAAACCTTGACCTGCTCACTCAAACACCAATCTCCTCACTCAAACCCTGATCTCCTCACTCAAACCTTGACCTGCTCACTCAAACACACACGGTCTAGATGCCATCACAACCTCTTCCTTTAAAAAAATATGAAATGAAGAATCGGTCACATATCTATAACTTCAAATGTAACCCTTCCGATGTCCATGTAAACTCAGCAAAAAAAGAAAGGTCCATTTTTCAGGACCCTGTCTTTCAAAGATCATTCGTAAAAATCCAAATAACTTCACAGATCTTCATTGTAAAGGAATTAAACACTGTTTCCCATGCTTGTTCATAAACCAACTGGACCACCTGAACCAACTGGACCACTTGAACCACCTGGACCACCTGAACAACCTGAACACCTGAACCAACTGGACCACCTGAACCACCTGAACCACCTGACTATTTGGCCATCTTGACTGAGCTCTTGGACATGAGGAGACCCACCCACTGGGCCTCATGATGAACCATAAACTATTAATGAACATGCACCTGTGGAACGGTCGTTAAGGCACTAACAGCTTACAGACGGTAGGCAATTAAGGTCACAGTTATGAAAACTTAGGACACTAAAGAGGCCTTTCTACTGTCTCTGAAATACACCAAAAGAAATATGCCCAGGGTCCCTGCTCATCTGTGTGAACGGGCCATAGGCATGCTGCAAGGAGGCATGAGAACTGCATATGTGGCCAGGGCAATAACTTGCCATGTCCATACTGTGAGACGCCTAAGACAGCGATACATGGAGACAGGAAGGACAGCTGATCATCCTCGCAGTGGCAGACCACGTGTAACAACACCTACACAGGATCGGTACATCCGAACATCACACCTGCGAGACAGGTACAGGATGACAACAACAACTGCCCGAGTTACACCAGGAACGCACAATCCCTCCATCAGTGCTCAGACTGTCCGCAATAGGCTGAGAGAGGCTGGACTAAGGGCTTGTAGGCCTGTTGTAAGGCAGGTCCTCACCAGACATCACCGGCAACAACTTCGCCTATGGGGACAAACCCACCATCGCTGGACCAGACAAGACTGGAAAAAAGTGCTCTTCTCTGACCAGTCGTGGTTTTGTCTCACCAGGGGTGATGGTCGGATTCGCGTTTATCGTCAAAGGAATGAGCGTTACACTGAGGCCTGTACTCTGGAGCGGGATCCATTTGGAGGTGGAGGGTCCGTCATGGTCTGGGGCGGTGTGTCACAGAATCATCGGACTGAGCATGTTATCATTGCGGGCAATTTCAACGTTCTGCCTTTCAGGGAAGACATCCTCCTCCCTCATGTGGTACCCTTCCTGCAGGCTCATCCTGACATGACCCTCCAGCATGACAATGCCACCAGCCATACTGCTCGTTCTGTGCGTGATTTCCTGCAAGACAGGAATGTCAGTGTTCTGCCATGGCCAGCAAAGATCCCAGATCTCAATCCCATTGAGCACGTCTGGGACCTGTTGGACCGGAGGGTGAGGGCTTGGGCCCATTCCCCCCAGAAATGTCCGGGAACTTGCAGGTGCCTTGGTTGAAGAGTGGGGTAACATCTCACAGCAAGAACTGGCACATCTGGTGCAGTCCACGAGGAGGAGATGCACTGCAGTACTTAATGCAGCTGGTGGCCACACCAGATACTGACTGTTGCTTTTGACACCCCCCCATTGTTCAGGGACACATTATTCCATTTCTGTTGGTCACATGTCTGTGGAACTTGTTCAGTTTATGTCTCAGCTGTTGAATCTTGTTATGTTCATACAAAAATGTACACATGTTAAGTTTGCTGAAAATAAACGCCGTTGACAGTGAAGAGGACGTTTATTTTTGTTGCTGAGTTTAGTTCTTTCTGATGGCTAATCTGATTCTTGCTCACTATCTCTAATTCCAAGAAGTGTCTTCTTGACCCTTTGATCTATTTCCTTTCGTTGTACAGTCTCTGCCTCTTAAAACAGCACGAGTGGGTAAAGTCCATCTCAGGGGCAGATTATTAACCTGGCTGATCTGGTCCCCTCAACCCCCATAAAAGGGCCCTATACTCCTGTATAGGGCTGAGGTCAAACGTGTGTTGGCTAGTTGAGAGAGGGCAGCACCCAAACGGAAACTAAGGATCCATCACAAACAACTGAGAGTCCAGATGAAGAACAAGCAAACAGAAACACGACCAGACCTCAAGGTAAACTCATCATTTACTATCATTTCAATATTTCATTGATGAGTTTAGTTTTGTTGTGAATGTTTAAATTGTAATTGTACGTTGTCTGGCCTCGTAAAATGATGGGTTATGGTTGAGTTAATGTCTGGTGTGTAGGTCCTTAGTGAGCTTTATATCTGTTAACTTGAATAATTTAGCTTTACACTTAGTATATTGCATCATTGGATGTTTTCAAAGTATTTCTGTTTACCTTTGGGGTGAAATGACCAAGGTGTTTACCATGCTCAGATTAGGGGATTTACTGCCATGATGTCTAACTGAATAACAACTTGTGGAGGATGGTTCTGGATTGATATCAGAAACCATGCTTTTTGCAGGATATTTGTGGCTATTGTTTGAAGACACAATACCTCATAGCAAAAGTGGAGACAACTGAATTGTAGAAGACAGTTCTAACATTGTTTCTCTGACAAAGATGTAAAGGTGATATGTTTTGTTCACAGTAGGAATGTATTGAAACACCAAGAGGCTATTAACCTAGATTCCTGTGATTTAGGAAGGAAAATCTGTGTCACTCCAGTCTGCTTTGATGAGTTAGTCATGGAAGAGTTCCTCTTGCATCATCTTTCAAAACAGTCAACACCAAGAACCATGACAACTGGCCATGGTGACAGTGACATTCTACTGGGTTATAATGTAATCCAGGCCCCATGTCGATCATTCATAGAGTAGGTCAATTAAAGTAGATGTAACACCCAGTTGGTCATGTGCCTGACGGTTGGCCTTGTTGGAGATGGCAAGGCCATATGGTGGGCTCCCGAGTGGCGCAGCGGTCTAAGGCACTGCATCTCACTACAGACCCTGGTTAGATTCCAGGCTGTATCACAACCGGCCGTGATTGGTAGTCCCATATGGCGGTGCACAATTGGCCCAGCATCGTCCGGGTTTGGCCGGGGTAGTCCGTCATTGTAAATAAGAATTTGTTCTTAATAACGGACTTGCCTCGTTAAATAAAAATTATGGGACAGTGACAAATCACGTAGGTGACAATCTTGTGCCCATATAAGGTATTTTACATGATGTCTGAGAGGTCATCGAATATTCCCAGTTTTTGAACATCATGTGACTTTCAAACATTGTGTATGACAAGTTAACCAATGTTACTTTGGATGTGTGAATGTCTCTGTCTTCTCTTTCAGAGTTGTGAATGTCTCTGTCTTCTCTTTCAGAGTTGTGAATGTCTCTGTCTTCTCTTTCAGAGTTGTGAATGTCTCTGTCTTCTCTTTCAGAGTTGTGAATGTCTCTGTCTTCTCTTTCAGAGTTGTGAATGTCTCTGTCTTCTCTTTCAGAGTTGTGAATGTCTCTGTCTTCTCTTTCAGAGTTGTGAATGTCTCTGTCTTCTCTTTCAGAGTTGTGATGTCCAGACTCAGACAGAGGAGCAGCAGGGTGCTGAGGAGGGGAGACAGGAGCAGGGTGCTGAGGGGGGGAGACAGGAGCAGCGTTCTGAGGGGGGAGACAGGAGCAGGGTGCTGAGGGGGGAGACAGGAGCAGGGTGCTGAGGGGGGAGACAGGAGCAGGGTGCTGAGGGGGGAGACAGGAGCAGGGTGCTGAGGGGGGAGACAGGAGCAGGGTGCTGAGGGGGGAGACAGGAGCAGGGTTCTGAGGGGGGGGAGACAGGAGCAGGTGCTGAGGGGGAGACAGGAGCAGGGTTCTGAGGGGGAGACAGGAGCAGCGTTCTGAGGGGGGAGACAGGAGCAGGGTTCTGAGGGGGAGACAGGAGCAGGGTTCTGAGGAGGGGAAGCAGCAGCCAGGCTCTGACATGATCTACACCATAGAGGATGTCCCACCGTGGTACCTCTGCATTCTACTGGGCCTCCAGGTACACAAATAAACACACTCTCACACACACACTCTCACACACACTCTCACACACACTCTCACACTCTCACACACACACTCACACATTCTCTCACACACTCTCTCACACACACACTCACAATCTCTCACACACACTCACAAACTCTCTCACACACACACACTCTCTCACACACTCTCTGACACAGTCTCTCTCACACACACACTCTCTCACACACACACACACACTCTCTCACACCCACTCTGACACACACTCTCTCTCACACACACACACACTCTCACACTCTCTCACACACTCTCTGACACACGCTCTCACACTCTCTCACACACTCTCTGACACACTCTCTCACACACACTCACACACTCTCTGACACACACACACACACACACACACACACACACACACACACACACACTCACACACTCTCACACACACACACTCTCTCACACCCACTCTGACACACTCTCTCTCACACACACACACTCTCTCACACACTCTCTCACACACACACTCTCTCACACACACTCACACACTCTCTCACATTCTCTTACACACACACACTCTCTCACACACACTCTCTCACACCCTCTCTGACACACTCTCTCTCACACACACACACACTCACACACTCTCTGACACACACTCACTCACACACACACTCACTCTCTCTCTCTCTCTCTCTCTCACACACTTAGTTTTCATGAATGGTTTTCTCACTCCACCTTTCTATCAGTAATGGTTTCTTCTTCTCTTTTGTGCGCTCCTTCCCCCAAATGTATCTCTCCCCTCCCTCTGTTCCCCCCCCCCCTCTCCCTACTCTCTCTCCCCCTCCTCTGTTCCCCCCACTCCCCCCTCCCCCCCCTCCTCTCTCTCTCCATGGTGATTAACACTGTGTCTTTAATCACAGCACTACCTAACGTGTTTCAGCGGTACCATCGCTGTGCCCTTCCTGCTGGCGGAGGCCATGTGTGTGGGACAAGACCAGTACACGGTCAGTCAGCTGGTGGGAACCATCTTCACCTGCGTGGGAATCACCACAATCATACAGACCACATTTGGAATCAGGTACGTGTGTGTGTATGTATGTGCGTGTCTTAAATTACAGGCCTCTCTCATCTTTTTAAGTGGGAGAACTTGAACTAAATAGTTTTTTGCCCCACAATGCATTGTGTAACATATTTGATCTTCTATGTTTAGGTTACCTCTTTTTCAGGCCAGTGCTTTTGCCTTCCTCATCCCTGCCCAAGCCATCTTAGGGCTGGATAGATGGAAATGTCCCCCTAAAGGTGCACCACTCAGTCCAATCCTATGTCAGAAGAATATGGCCTAATCAAAGACAGAACCTCACTAATGTGCTATTGTGTCTTGTCTTTCATCAGAGGAGATTTATGGGAACTGGAGTCTTCCTCTGAACACCTCACACATCTGGCACCCAAGGATAAGAGAGGTACTTCCTGCCTCTTGTTACTGGGCCCCCATCCTGGGGTCCATCTTTCTGAACTGTAGCATCTCTCACTTTGATTGACATTATCAGAGACATCATGTAGACATAACTAGGAGCCAGGGTTTGTGTGGGTTAGGTCAAATGGTGGTCCTAGACATACAGTGGGGCAAAAAAGTATTTAGTCAGCCACCAATTGTGCAAGTTCTCCCACTTAAAAGATGAGAGAGGCCTGTAATTTTCATCATAGGTACACTTCAACTATGACAGACAAAATGAGAAAAAAAAATCCAGAAAATCACATTGTAGGATTTTTAATGAATTTATTTGCAAAGTATGGTGGAAAATAAGTATTTGGTCACCTACAAACAAGCAAGATTTCTGTCTCTCACAGACCTGCAACTTCTTCTTTAAGAGGCTCCTCTGTCCTCCACTCGTTAATGGCACCTGTTTGAACATGACACCTGTCCACAACCTCAAACAGTCACACTCCAAACTCCACTATGGCCAAGACCAAAGAGCTGTCAAAGGACACCAGAAACAAAATTGTAGACCTGCACCAGGCTGGGAAGACTGAATCTGCAACAGGTTTGAAGCTTGGTTTGAAGAAATCAACTGTGGGAGCAATTATTAGGAAATGGAAGACATACAAGACCACTGATAATCTCCCTCGGTCTGGTGCTCCACGCAAGATCTCACCCCGTGGGGTCAAAATGATCACAAGAACGGTGAGCAAAAATCCCAGAACCACACAGGGGGACCTAGTGAATGACCTGCAGAGAGCTGGGACCAAAGTAACAAAGCCTACCATCAGTAACACACTACGCCGCCAGGGACTCAAATCCTGCAGTGCCAGACGTGTCCCCCTGCTTAAGCCAGTACATGTCCAGGCCCGTCTGAAGTTTGCTAGAGAGCATTTGGATGATCCAGAAGAAGATTGGGAGAATGTCACATGGTCAGATGAAACCAAAATATAACTTTTTGGTAAAAACTCAACTCGTTGTGTTTGGAGGAAAAAGAATGCTGAGTTGCATCTAAAGAACACCATACCTACTGTGAAGCATGGGGGTGGAAACATCATGCTTTGGGGCTGTTTTTCTGCAAAGGGACCAGGACGACTGATCCGTGTAAAGGAAAGAATGAATGGGGCCATGTATCGTGAGATTTTGAGTGAAAACCTCCTTCCATCAGCAAGGGCATTGAAGATGAAATGTGGCTGGGTCTTTCAGCATGACAATGATCCCAAACACACCGCCCGGGCAACGAAGGAGTGGCTTCGTAAGAAGCATTTCAAGGTCCTGGAGTGGCCTAGCCAGTCTCCAGATCTCAACCCCATAGAAAATCTTTGGAGGGAGTTGAAAGTCCGTGTTGCCCAGCAACAGCCCCAAAACATCACTGCTCTAGAGGAGATCTGCATGGAGGAATGGGCCAAAATACCAGCAACAGTGTGTGAAAACCTTGTGAAGACTTACAGAAAACGTTTGACCTCTGTCATTGCCAACAAAGGGTATATAACAAAGTATTGAGATAAACTTTTGTTATTGACCAAATACTTATTTTCAACCATAATTTTCAGATAAATTCATTAAAAATCCTACAATGTGATTTTCTGGATTTTTCTTCCCTCATTTTGTCTGTCATAGTTGAAGTGTACCTATGATGGAAATTACAGGCCTCTCTCATCTTTTTAAGTGGGAGAACATGCACAATTGGTGGCTGACTAAATACTTTTTTTGCCCCACTGTACCTAATGATAATAACAGTCGGTCTGTCTCCCCCCGTAGATCCAGGGTGCCATCATAGCGTCCAGTGTGGTGGAGGTGGTCATCGGGCTGGTGGGTCTCCCTGGTCTCCTGCTGGACTACATCGGGCCCCTGACCGTCACCCCCACCGTGTCCCTCATCGGCCTGTCTGTATTCCAGACCGCTGGGGACAGAGCCGGTTCTCACTGGGGCCTCTCAGCACTGTAAGAGCACAATCAAATCAAATCAAATCAAATTTATTTATATAGCCCTTCGTACATCAGCTGATATCTCAAAGTGCTGTACAGAAACCCAGCCTAAAACCCCAAACAGTAAGCAATGCAGGTGTAGAAGCACGGTGGCTAGGAAAAACTCCCTAGAAAGGCCAAAACCTAGGAAGAAACCTAGAGAGGAACCAGGCTATGTGGGGTGGCCAGTCCTCTTCTGGCTGTGCCGGGTGGAGATTATAACAGAACATGGCCAAGATGTTCAAATGTTCATAAATGACCAGCATGGTCGAATAATAATAAGGCAGAACAGTTGAAACTGGAGCAGCAGCACAGTCAGGTGTAAGTTGAAACTGGAGCAGCAGCATGGCCAGGTGGACTGGGGACAGCAAGGAGTCATCATGTCAGGTAGTCCTGGGGCATGGTCCTAGGGCTCAGGTCAGTTGAAACTGGAGCAGCAGCATGGCCAGGTGGACTGGGGACAGCAAGGAGTCATCATGTCAGGTAGTCCTGGGGCATGGTCCTAGGGCTCAGGTCCTCCGAGAGAGAGAAAGAAAGAGAGAAGGAGAGAATTAGAGAACGCACACTTAGATTCACACAGGACACCGAATAGGACAGGAGAAGTACTCCAGATATAACAATCCATCCTCGCTTCTTCTCTGTAAGGTATCCTTCTCCCAGGTTTCTCTCTCCTCTCTCCATCTGATCCTCCCAGGTTTCTCTCTCCTCCTGATCCTCCCAGGTTTCTCTCTCCTCTCTCCATCTGATCCTCCCAGGTTTCTCTCTCCATCTGATCCTGTCCTCCCAGGTTTCTCTCTCCTCTCTCCATCTGATCCTCCCAGGTTTCTCTCTCCATCTGATCCTCCCAGGTTTCTCTCTCCTCTCTCCATCTGATCCTCCCAGGTTTCTCTCTCCTCCTGATCCTCCCAGGTTTCTCTCTCCTCTCTCCATCTGATCCTCCCAGGTTTCTCTCTCCATCTGATCCTCCCAGGTTTCTCTCTCCTCTATCCATCTGATCCTCCCAGGTTTCTCTCTCCTCCTGATCCTCCCAGGTTTCTCTCTCCTCTCTCCATCTGATCCTCCCAGGTTTCTCTCTCCTCCTGATCCTCCCAGGTTTCTCTCTCCTCTCTCCATCTGATCCTCCCGTTTCTCTCTGCTCTCTCCATCTGATCCTCCCAGGTTTCCATCTGATCCTCCCAGGTTTCTCTCTCCTCCTCCTCCCAGGTCTGATCCTCCCAGGTTTCTCTCTCCTCTCTCCTCCTGATCCTCCCAGGTTTCTCTCTCCTCTCTCCATCTGATCCTCCCAGGTTTCTCTCTCCTCTCTCCATCTGATCCTCCCAGGTTTCTCTCTCCTGCCTCCCAGGTCTCCATCTGATCCTCCCAGGTTTCTCTCTCCTCTCTCCATCTGATCCTCCCAGGTTTCTCTCTCCTCTCTCCATCTGATCCTCCCAGGTTTCTCTCTCCTCTCTCCATCTGATCCTCCCAGGTTTCTCTCTCCTCCTGATCCTCCCAGGTTTCTCTCTCCTCTCTCCATCTGATCCTCTCCTCTCATGATTTGACACTTGAGATCCATCTATGTTGTCCTGAGTTGTATTATTGTGTGCGGTATGTTGTTCTTACCGCTCTTCCTCACTTCTTTTGTTTAAGTGGTTTACCTTGTTTTGGGCTTGAGACTCTTTATCGTCTTACGTCGAGGACAATTTGTGATCTAATAACTTACTATTAACGTAATTACTTTGTCCCTGTTTTATGTCTTTTATTGGGTTATGATGTAACAGTATCACTGCCTCTCCCCAGGTCCATCTTCCTCATCGTGCTGTTCGCTCAGTATCTGAGGAACTGGTCCTTCCCTCTCCCCTCCTACAACAGAAAGAAAGGCTTCAGCACTGCCAGGGTTCAGATCTTTAAGATGTTCCCGGTTAGAACCAACACACCACACACCTGTCTCACAGGGATGTCAGAAAGCTATACTAATAAGATGTTCTCATGTGGGGTATGACCTATTGTTAAAATACATCAGGCTAATCATTCACGGCACATCATGTCATACAAATCTTGAGCGATTATAATAGAGTCTGAGGCACATTTTACTGCTGTGCCCTCTATGCTACTGCCTTAGTGAGTGCTGCCAGACATGTGGTGGGGACACTGTCAGGCTATAGAAATGACTCACTGTGATAGACAGACACAGACCACAGGGATCAAGTCACCGTTATGTTAATGCCAAGAATGAGCTTTCTGATGGAAATGGCTGTAAAATAAAATACAAATATGGCACAGACCAGGCACATCCAAAATTATAACTTGGAATCTTGGAGTCTCGGAATCCCTATGATTCCGTTATATGACATGTTATGTTGTTCCCCGGTTCTTTCTGTGTTCAGATCATCATGGCCATCATGTTGGTGTGGTTGCTATGTTACATCCTGACTCTGACCGATGTGCTGCCCAGTGACCCCAGCCAGTACGGACAGAAGGCACGCACAGACGCCCGCGGTGACATCATGACCCTCTCCCCCTGGTTCCGGGTCCCCTACCCCTGTAAGAGACCAGCATTACCTCCACTGTCTCACACACGGGGGCAGTTTGGACACACGAGCTAGATCAAGGGTCAAGTGAAGAAAGCGGATGACACGGATCATTTATATGTCACTTTAGAATGTCCTTGTATATCATTTTAAATAGGGAAATGATCTGAGTTGTCATCTATTTGCATTGCCTTTCATCTTGCTGCATAGGAGGAGGATTCAGACATGTGGTGTTTGTGTGTCTCTGATAGGTCAGTGGGGGTTGCCCACGGTGACCATCGCTGGGGTGCTGGGCATGTTCAGCGCCACATTAGCTGGCATCGTAGAGTCTATCGGGGACTATTACGCCTGTGCCCGCCTCTCAGGGGCACCTCCTCCACCTGTCCATGCCATCAACAGGTGAGCATCAGTCTTCTACACCGGGGGTTAGACTTCTAACATGGACCTAAGGCTCTGACAGGGACCTGTGTTCTTAAATGTCTTCTTATTGTCAAGCATCAGTTCCCTGTGTTGACGTATGTCTGTGTCATGTCTTTCCCGTACCAGAGGTATCTTCACAGAGGGGGTGTGCTGTATTATAGCAGGACTGCTGGGAACAGGAAATGGCTCCACCTCCTCCAGTCCCAACATTGGAGTTCTGGGAATCACTAAGGTAAAAGGAAGCTTAGCCCCTCAACTAGTTTTGACTAGATGGGATACAGCTTATGACAAAATTGACTTTTTGTAGCAGGTTCGGAAGAACTTACGCAGCATGTTAGGAGAATTAACGTAGCTGGTTAGGAGAATTAGGTTACGGTTAGGAAAAAGGGTTAGCTAACATACTAAACGTTTCAACTTTTTGATGTAAATTTGACACAAGTTGTACGCTGTCTAAATATGGCCCCGTCGGCTCCTCCCCAGGTTGTTCTCAGACATGTTGTCTTTAATCTATGTAATGAAAAACACCAATGTAGATATGTAATCTCAAGCTGTCTGGTTCGAGTTGGAATCCGCAAAATGATCTTTTTGAAACAGATGAAGGCTTATTGGCATGATCTCCAGTGCAAGTGCTTTGTCACAATGCAAATCGATTGGCCACCCCTCATAGCCTGGTTCCTCTCTAGGTTTCTTCCTAGGTTCTGGCCTTTCTAGGGAGTTTTTCCTAGCCACCGTGCTTCTACACCTGCATTGCCTGCTGTTTGGGGTTTTAGGCTGGGTTTCTGTACAGCACTTTAAGATATCAGCTGATGGACAAAGGGCTATATAAATACATTTGATTTGATTTGTTATTATTGCCACATGATTATTAGCTAAAGGTCTGCTCATCTTTACATTAACTGTTATGTTAATCATTATATTTAAATAATGAGCTGATACCAGAGGTTGCACAGTTCACATGGAGTCACGTTGTACAACGTCTCTCTCTACACACAGGTGGGAAGCAGGAGGGTCGTGCAATATGGTGCAGCCATAATGTTCCTGTTAGGAACTGTGGGGAAATTCACTGCCCTCTTTGCATCGCTGCCTGACCCCATTCTAGGTGGCATGTTCTGCACCTTGTTCGGTGAGTCGCTGACCTTCTGACCTTCTAACAGAGAACTCACGCTGAGCTTCTGACCTTCTAACAGAGAACTCACGCTGACCTTCTAACCTTCTAACAGAGAACTCACGCTGACCTTCTAACCTTCTAACAGAGAACTCACATACAGCGTCATCTATCAATTCAATTCAAGGGCTTTATTGGCATGGGAAACATGTGTTAACATTGCCAAAGCAAGTGAAGTAGATAATAAACAAAAGTAAAATATACAATAGAAATGAACTGTAAATATTACACTCAGAGAAGTTCCAAAAGAATAAAGACATTTCAAATGTCATATTATGTAAATATACAGTGTTGTTACGATGTGCAAATGGTTAAAGTACAAAAGAGAAAATAAATAAACATAAATATGGGTTGTATTTACAATGGTGGTAGTTCTTCACTAGTAGCCCTTTTGTGGCAACAGGTCACAAATCTTGCTGCTGTGATGGCACACTGTGGTATTGTATGTCTCTCTCTACCCCACCAGGGGGCAGTATGATCAGAGAAAGCTCAACTCTATTTGAGAAGGGATGAGGAAATACTGTATGTCTCAAGCTAGAAACCCAGGTAACAATAAGACAATAATAACCTGATCCAGTCCTCTGTTGTTGGTGTCTATGCCCTGCAGGTATGATCACGGCTGTGGGCTTGTCCAACCTGCAGAGTGTAGACCTCAACTCCTCTAGGAATCTCTTCGTCCTCGGCTTCTCCATGTTCTTTGGCCTAATGTTGCCCAATTACCTAGACATGCATCCCGGCTGCATCCAAACAGGTGGGCTGCACATTGAAAAGGTTTTTACTTATATGAAAAGACATCTCCATCTTAAGAGGAAGTGTAGGAGTGGCTTTAGAGAGTTTACAGTGTGTACAGTTAGACTGTCATCAAGCTTTAGTATGGATTATATTGTGGATGTAATGAAGCTTTAGTATGGATTATTATGTTGATGTTATGAATCATGATTAGGATAATTAATATGGTAATAGATATTTTATTGCCCTCCTCAGGAGTTGCAGAGGTGGATCAAATCCTCACAGTGCTCCTGACCACGGAGATGTTTGTCGGAGGCTTCCTGGCGTTTACACTGGATAACACCATCCCAGGTATGCATGCTACGTGAGAATGTGAAACCTCATCTCATTAACAGGAGCTACCAGTCACCTTGTCACACACTGATCAAAGAGATCATCAGTTGTGTTTGTTTATGTGACACCACAATAGCACTATGTGACACATCAATCTTTCCATTTTTGCGCAACCGTTGTCTGTAACAACCAATGTTTGTTCATGTGGCATTGTGTGTGTGTGTGTGTTTATGTGTGTGTGTGTGTGCATGTGTGTGTGTGTGTGTGTTTATGTGTGTGTGTGTTTATGTGTGTGTGTGTGTGTGTGTGTGTGTGTGTGTGTGTGTGTGTGTGTGTGTGTGTGTGTGTGTGTGTGTGTGTGTGTGTGTGTGTGTGTTTATGTGTGTGTGTGTGTGTGTGTGTGTTGTATGTGTGTGTGTGTGTGTGTGTGTGTGTGTGTGTGTGTGTGTGTGTGTGTGTGTGTGTGTGTGTGTGTGTGTGTGTGTGTGTGTGTGTGTGTGTGTGTGTGTGTGTGTGTGGTGTGTGTGTGTGTGTGTGGTGTGTGTGTGTGTGTGTGTGGTGTACGGTTTCAACAGGCACCAAGAGGGAGAGAGGGCTGCTGGACTGGAAGGCAGATGAGAGCATGGGGGGAAGCTCAGCGAACATGCGTACTTATGACTTCCCTATTGGAATGAGCTGCGTTAGGAAAGTCAGCTTCCTGCGCTATCTACCCATCTGCCCCAGTTTCCGAGGCTTCATGCGATGCAGACGGAAGGATAGCATGCAGGAAAACATGGAGGATGAATTAAGAGAGAGGAATGAGAGTTTACGCATGGACACAACAATTACCTTGGCCTTCCCTAAAGTATAGTAACCCTGCAGTGATTCATCTTTAAAATCATTTTAGCTGTATTTTTCACAGCTGTTTATTGTTTTTGGACACTTACAGTTGTAATTGAAAAATGCACTGTCTGCAATTGGGAAACAGGGAGTATGAACACTGACTGGGCAAAAATGATGCCGATGTTGTATAACGATGTTGCATTTTTGAAACTGTAATGTTATTTACCAGAGCACATTTCTCACCACATTGATTTGGGAAGTTTGTCTACTGTCCCCATTTTTCTACTCACCACTACCACCTTACAACATTCTGTTTCTAAGTTAAAGAACAAAAGAGTCCTATATTCAGATGCATACTGATCTTAGTGTACTGTATGTAGACTGTATTGAAGAAGCAGAGAGAACATTAACAGTGTTTATTTAGTAAGTCTTTATTGTGTACAAAATTATAAGTAAAGATAGTGTATCTCTTCTGATGATCTGAACTCAAAACACACGTGAGGTTATGCAAAAACATATATGATATAAAACTAAAGTATAATTAAGGAAAGCATTCCTTTTTTTGACTGTCAAATGTTTGTTTACATTATTAAGTGTTACAATAACATGTTAAAACAGACAAATGATAGTAGAGACGTCTATCAACTGATTTACAATTTGACAAAGTACCGTAAGATAGAAAACCCACAGGCTTCGATGTCAAGTTAACATGGTAATTGTACTGTACTATTATCTGAGAGACTGAACCATGAAACGACACTGTGCTATTAACTGAGACTGAACCATGAAACGACACTGTACTATTAACTGAGACTGAACCATGAAACGACACTGTACTATTAACTGAGAGAGACTGAACCATGAAACGACACTGTGCTATTATCTGAGAGAGACTGAACCATGAAACGACACTGTGCTGATTATCTGTGCTATTAACTGAGAGACTGAACCATGAAACGACACTGTGCTATTAACTGAGAGAGACTGAACCATGAAACGACACTGTGCTATTAACTGAGACTGAACCATGAAACGACACTGTGCTATTATCTGAGAGAGACTGAACCATGAAACGACATTGTGCTATTATCTGAGAGAGACTGAACCATGAAACGACACTGTGCTATTAACTGAGACTGAACCATGAAACGACACTGTGCTATTATCTGAGAGAGACTGAACCATGAAACGACACTGTGCTATTAACTGAGAGAGACTGAACCATGAAACGACACTGTGCTATTATCTGAGAGAGACTGAACCATGAAACGACACTGTGCTATTATCTGAGAGAGACTGAACCATGAAACGACACTGTGCTATTATCTGAGAGACTGAACCATGAAACGACACTGTGCTATTATCTGAGAGAGACTGAACCATGAAACGACACTGTGCTATTATTCGAGAGACTGAACCATGAAACGACACTGTACTATTAACTGAGAGAGACTGAACCATGAAACGACACTGTGCTATTATTTATCTGAGAGACTGAACCATGAAACGACACTGTACTATTATCTGAGAGAGACTGAACCATGAAACGACACTGTGCTATTATTCGAGAGACTGAACCATGAAACGACACTGTACTATTAACTGAGAGAGACTGAACCATGAAACGACACTGTACTATTATTCGAGAGACTGAACCATGAAACGACACTGTACTATTAACTGAGACTGGACCATGAAACGACACTGTACTATTAACTGAGAGAGACTGAACCATGAAACGACACTGTGCTATTATTCGAGAGACTGAACCATGAAACGACACTGTACTATTAACTGAGACTGGACCATGAAACGACACTGTGCTATTATCTGAGAGACTGAACCATGAAACGACACTGTACAGATTGGAAGACTGTGACACGGGTGTGACCTCTAGAAGTGATTCTAAAAAGGCGCAAACCAAGAGGCTAGGATCTATTGATCTATCAAGGAAGCACAGGATCTGTATATTTATGACTGTTCATGATTGATTTCACTGTGACATCATGAAAGAATTTGAAATTAAATTTCCCTTCCATATTACACTCTGAGCCTTTGTCTGTCAGAGTCTCTGTCAATAGCGCCCATCGGAGTCTCCCTGGCGATTAGTTTGTAATCTGACGACAGCTGCCCTCTCGCTTTGTTCAGGTCACGCTCTTCAAGTAAACAATGGTAAGATGGAAAAGACAACAAAAGCTTATGCAGGTCATAGGGAAAATGGGATCCTATCAAACTTTGTTGTTATTTTTAGAAAACATTTCACTCAGTGTAAAAAATATCAACCACTAAAAATTGAATTTCTACATTTCTCCTTTGAAATTTGGAAAAATATAATCTGTGTTTTTTAAGAATGTGTTGTTCTATCTATATTACACAACTAGACATGAAAAACATTACCACCAACAACAAAGAAACAGTTTGTTTACGTTAGAAAAATAATAAAAGATCATCAGGTATCTGCCCACAAATACACATTGTCAGTAGGAAAGGGAAGAGGAGGGTTCATGGAACCAGGGGTGAACACACTGTATGCATTTTAGGTATGCAAAACAACACATACAGTGCTTTCAGAATGTATTCTTACCCCATTGACTAATTCCACTTCTTTTGTTGTGATACAGCCTGAATTGAAAATGTATTAAATGTAGATTTTTTTCCACTGACCTACACACAATACCCCATAGTATCAAAATGGAATTATGTTTCTCGAAATTTTTTACAAATTATTAGAATTAAAATTTAAAAAATGCTGAAATGTCTTGAGTCATTAACTATTCAACCCCTTTGTTATGGCAAATTAGTTGAGCAAGGTAAAATGTGCTTAACAAGTTACATAATAAGTTGCATGGACTCTGTGTGAAATAATAGTGTTTAACATGATTTTTGAATGACTACCTCATATCTGTACCCCACACATACAATTATCTGTAAGGTCCCTCAGTCGAACAGTGAATTTCAAACACAGATTCAACCAGAAAGATCGGGGAGTTTTTCCAATGCCTCGCAAAGAACTGCACCTATTGGTAAATGACATTGAATTTCTTTGGATGGTGTATCAATATACCCAGTCACTACATAGATACAGGCCTCCTTCCCAACTCAGTTGCCAGACAGGAAGGACACCGCTCAGGGATTTCACCATGAAGCCAATGGTGACTTTAAAACAGTTATAGAGTTTAATGGCTGTGATAGGAAAAAACTGAGGATGGATCACCAACACTGTAGTTACTCCACAATACTAACCTAAATGACAGAGTGAAAAGAAGGAAGCCTGTACAGAATAAAAATATTCCAAAACATGCATCCTGTTTACAACAAGGAACTAAAGTAATACTGCAATACATGTGGCAAAGCAATTAACTTTTTGTCTTGAATACAAAGTGTTATGTTTGGGGCAAATCCAATACAATACATTACTGAGTAGCAAGCTCCATATTTTCAAGCATACTGGTGGCAGCATCATGTACTGGGTATGCTTATAATCATTAAGGACTAGGGAGTTTTCAGGTTAAAAAATAAACTGAATGGCACTAAGCACAGGCAAACTCCTAGAGGGAAACCTGGTTCAGTCTGTTTTCCACCAGACACTGGGACATGAATTCACCTTTCAGCAGGACAATAACCTAAAACACAAGACCAAATCTACACTGGAGTTGCTTACCAAGACAACACTGAATGTTCCTGAGTGGCCGAGTTGCAGTTTTGACTTAAATATACTTGAAAACCTATGGCAAGATCTGAAAATGGTTGTCTAGCAATGATCAACAACCAATTTGACAGAGTTTGAAGAATTTTGAAAAAAATGATGGGCAAATGTTGCACAATCCAGGTGTGGAAAACCTCTTAGAGACTTACCCAGACAGACTTACAGCTTTAATCACTGCCAAAGGTGATTCTACATTTTATTGACTCAAGGGTATAAATACTTATGTAAATGAGATTTCAATAAATTAGCATATGTTTTCATTTTGTTGTTATGGGGTATTGTGTGTACATGGTTGAGAATTATTATTATTTTTCATCCAGCCGAACACAACCAAATGTGGAATAAATCAAGGGGTATGAATACTTTCCGAAGAACTGTTTATTAGCAGCCCTCTGTTCTCTCACACAGATATATGATGATGTAAAATCCCGAGACACTGATTTTAATGACTGTGATTGATACGCAATATTTACTCAACCTGACAGTATATGTAGCTAAAACTGTCTGATCTATCACTGGGTAGCCTTGGGTGGCTTACCCACACAGTCCATACTCCCTGGATAGTGCAGTGTGCTGTCATGTGATAGTGTTATGGTGTCACTGACTGGTAAGACGTCTCAGGGCCCGGTGTGAGGCATCTCCTGTGGATGAGCCTGAACAGAGAAGCACTGTGGAGTGTACATGGCTGGGAATTGCAGTGAGTGGCAGGGCATTGCATACACTGGTGGCAGTACTGCAGTAGGCACCGTCTGCTGTGGCAGCAGCACTTCCACGTACTGGCAGGTCTCTGGATCGAACAGCATCTTGCGTTGTGGCTGAGGGGGAAGTTGGGGAACATCGACGTAGAAACATCTCCCTGTCTCCGGGTCGATCAGCATGTGTCGGGGTCCCTGTCCGTAAACCTGACCTCCAGCCATCTCAGGGTACACCAGGCCTGCACGGCTCTGCCTGTATTCTGTGCTGAATGGGGCCATGAAACGCTGTGTGCTGCACAGGTACTGCTGTTGTTGTGTTTCTGGGGAGGGCATTTTGATTTCTCCATTCCCTGCTGGCTGCCGGGGGGCATATTTTTCTTCGCTCAGCAGTTGGAATGGCAGGTTTTGAAGTGAAGGCTGCATCAGTACAGGGGCCTGTATGAAACTCATCTTTCCTTCATGGGTGTGGATTGTGTGGCAGCTCATTGGGTTGGCTGGATAAAAGAAGGAAGACGTCAGCGTCTTTGGAGTCCCAGTGGTGTTCAGCTGTACACAGGCAGGGGATGGTGTGCAAGCGAGTGTAGTTTGAGCCTGGTATCTGGGAGGTGGGCCCTGAATTTGGTTGTTATCCTTGACACTGGAACACTGATACTGTTCTGGCTGGTATGCTGCTGATGAGTAATAAGTCGGAGCTGCTGTAAAACTATTTGCTGCTTGTGGTGATTTCTGTTTTCCATTGGTGGTGCCTGTCCTTTCACACTGTCGCTGATTACACTTACCAGGGAGCTCCACTGAAGACCAAGTCTGACGGGACATCTCTGCTCTGTTTGGGTATTTTGACGTTGAATCGGATTGGTTGAGATGAGTTTGGCTGCCTCTTCTCCCAAAAGGTTTTACAAGACTTTGGGGTGTGACATTTGTAAATCCAGTGTTAGAAATGTCTTGTGATTCATGGAGAGCTGTGGCTTTGGTTACAAATCCCTTTGGGGCGGTGTAAAGCAAAGTTGTATCCACAAC
The DNA here is from genome assembly GCF_018296145.1 of Oncorhynchus tshawytscha. Lineage (NCBI taxonomy): Eukaryota > Metazoa > Chordata > Actinopteri > Salmoniformes > Salmonidae > Oncorhynchus > Oncorhynchus tshawytscha. The sequence goes on along the minus strand of NC_056458.1, from coordinate 43,395,698 downwards.
CTTCAGAGGTGCCGGAGGGGACACTTTCTTCACAAACAGCTTTTCATCAGGCCTGGCTGCTCTGACCCCACAGGCCTCTCTGTGGCTGACCTGCTCATATGTAGACTGCTGATAGAAGGATGGGGGTCTGTCCTCTTGTCCCGAAACAGTGTCCCCTACATTTTTGAAAGACAGGTTGTAGGTATTTTTCACCAGCCGCCTCACATCCCTCACAACATGCACTGGAGCCATGGCTTTAAGTGTCCCCACGTTCCCAGATGTGCCCAGGAACTGCACATCTCCCCTGTCCCCTGGCTCTATCACCTTTCCTGATAAACCTTCACGAATGAGTGGCTGCTGACTGTCTTGACTTCCCCAGGGTATATCAGTCCTCTGTAGTGCCTTAGGCAGGGGGTTCTGTTGTTTATGGACCCCCTCCCCTCTGTTGGATTCCTCTGGTGTGTTTTTCACCAGAGTCTGTTCACCTCCAGTTCTACTTGAACCAGAACAACATGTGCTCCTGTTTTTGCCTCTTGCTGAGTCACAGGATAGTCTGTCCCCAGGGCTCCGGTTAGCGTACGGTAGAGCCCCATTCCTGGGGTTTTGCCGTTCGATCTCCTCACTCTCTAGAGCGGTGGCTATTCCAGCCCTCTTAGTGAACGTCCTCTGAAACTCTGACCCTCCAATGTTGCTCACCAGAGGAATTGAGTTCTGTTTGTAAAGCAGCTTTTGGTGTGTTTTGGCACTTGCAACCTGATGATATTGGATCGAGTTACTCTGGCTATGTGAATCCACAGAGCTCATATCAGTGGTGTTGTTCCCTTTGACTGCCAGAGGGCTCTGGTGACAGTCCTTAACGTTGTTCTGGACTTCTGCAGGTGCGAAGGCTCCTTCTTTCACTTCAGAGTTTTGAAGATTCTGCTCCAACTGCATCTTCTTTGACAGGACACTCTTAATGATACATGAGGCCATTTTGGTTTTTGTGGAGGTCTCGTCCAGGGAAACGGACTTCTGGAGCCTCTGCTTTCTCTCTGCCCGAGTTGTCCTGTTCTCCGACTCCATCCCATGGGACTCCCGGTGAAAGGCAGCCGGGGTGCTGTGCTGACGCATGAACACGTCCCTGCGGTGGCTGACTGTACAGGGTGTACATCGGCCTTCATCTGTCACCTCGCCTTTATCGCTGTCTTGTGATTCCGCCGTGCCCCGTCTCTTGAGTTGGATTTGCCTCTTGGGAACGGTTTTCGCCCCCCCTCTGTACACCTCCCCTTGGTTTTCCATAGCCACATCAATGCATTCGAAGCTGCCGGTTTCTAAGCATGCTGTTGTGCTTCGGATGTTAGCTGACCCAACCGAAGACAGCTGGAGGGAGATATCATCTTCTGACCAGTCGCTGACTGTAGACGTTTGGGTCGAGGACCTACAGCTGGAGCTGTAGACATCCAAGTAGTCTGTCTGGGGGCAGTAGTATTTGCTGAAGGCCAGGTCTCTGTCAGCCTCGTAGAACTTGGTGGTCATGGTGGATGTCTCACCCCTGTGTTGTAGAGATTTGTGGAGCCACCAGGTGCTTCTACAGGGTTTCTGAGAGAGCGGTCTGGATCTCCAGGCGTCTTCCTGGCTGTCCGTTGGCAAGCTTTGGGATCCGGGAGGGCTCTGTCATTGGTGTTGCTGCCCAGTTGCGAGGGAACACTCTGAATAACAACACGCTGGGATTCCTGACTGCAGATCCCGAGTGTCGAGATGCAGCTTGCAAGGCACTTTTCTATTTCCGTCTCTGAGTGACAGCTCCGTCTGCTCCTCTCTGTAGCTAGCCTCTGTGCAGTCCAACTCCTCCCACCGCTCCTCCTGACCACCCTCCACGGCGTTAGGGTTAGAGTTACCCTCCATAGGGGTGTCTGCTAAGGAGTTTACTTTCAGTATCACAAATACTGGGACCCTCTCTGTGTTGTGGAAACCTCGTTTGGCTGTCTGCCAATGTGTTCTCGTCCCTTGTCCAAGTTGTATTGATTTACCTTGGATCAAAAGAGTGTTACAGGTGCATCTGGGTTGAGGGGAGAAGGACCTCTCATTGGTGTCAGTATCAGTGAGGATAGCAGCCACTGTGCCCACGGTTTTGTTGGATTAAGAAGTTTCATCTGATGTTTTACTTGACCCATCTGTACTCCCCCCTCTGTCAGGTTGGTAATACAGGGCTCAAACAGTACAGCAGCATCAGTCATCTGAGATGAAGGTGGTATTAGTGGGCACAGACTAGAGGCTGGGGCTCAGGAGGCAGTGTTAACAGAGCTCAGACTAGAGGCTGGGGCTCAGGAGGCAGTGTTAACAGAGCTCAGACTAGAGGCTGGGGCTCAGGAGGCAGTGTTAACAGAGCTCAGACTAGAGGCTGGGGCTCAGGAGGCAGTGTTAACAGAGCTCAGACTAGAGGCTGGGGCTCAGGAGGCAGTGTTAACAGAGCTCAGACTAGAGGCTTGGGCTCAGGAGGCAGTGTGTCTTTTGGTTCTTCCACCTCACCAACATCACTTAGTGAACATAGGGCAGTGCAGTAGGAACTAGTCGAATCACTGACGTCATCAGTTGGCGTCAAAGTCCTATTTTCTCCTCCTCCTCTTAGATAATACCCCATATAAAGATCCTTTCCAACATGACCCTACTGTCACAATGCTCTCCTCTTTTAAATGCAGTGTAGGATGTCGTCCAAGTCACAGCCTTAATGACAATTCTTCAGTGTTCAAAGATTGATTCAGATTCTTTTTATCCGGCACCTAAATCAGAACTACAGAAAGAAAGAAGAATATAACTTTGGGTTTTACACAATGACGCCTTTAAATGAAATGTAGCCTAAATAAATAGATCCTGACATGTATAGACGTGGCCAAAAGTTTTGAGAATGACATAAATATTAATTTTCACAAAGTCTGCTGCCTTAGTTTGTATGATGGAAATGTGCATATACTCCAGAATGTTATAAGAGTGATCAGATGAATTGCAATTAATTGCAAAGTCCCTCTTTGCCATGAAAATGAACTGAATCCCCAAAAAAACATTTCCACTAGATTTCAGCCCTGCCACAAAAGGACCAGCTGACATCATATCAGTGATTCTCTCTTTAACGCAGGTGTGAGTGTTGATGAGGACAAGGCTGGAGATCACTCTGTCATGCTGCTTGAGTTCAAGTAACAGACTGGAAGCTTAAAAAGGAGGGTGGTGCTTGGAATCATTGTTCTTCCTCTGCCAATCATTGTTACCTGCAAGGAAACACATGCCGTCATCATTGCTTTGCACAACAAGGGCTTCACAGGCAAGGATATCGCCTCCAGTAAGATTGCACCTAAATCAACCATTTATCAGATCATCAAGAACTTCAAGGAGAGCGGTTCAATTGCTGGACTTTCTTGGGCACCCAAGAAAGTCCAGCAAGTGCCAGGACCGTCTCCTAAAGCTGATTCAGCTACGGGATCAGGGCACCACCAGTACAGAGCTTTCTCAGGAATGGCAGCAGGCAGGTGTGAGTGCATCTGCACGCACAGTGAGGCGAAGACTTTTGGAGGATGGCCTGGTGTCAAGAAGGGCAGCAAAGAAGCCACTTCTCTCCAGCAAAAACATCAGGGACAGACTGATATTGGGCAGGGCGCTCTTGAAAAAGAGATTTTAAATCTCAATGAGCCCTTCCTAGTTAAAAAAGGTGTAATAATAAATACATAAATAAATAAACATTCTGCAAAAGGTACAGGGATTGGACTGCTGAGGACTGGGGTAAAGTCATTTTCTCTGATGAATCCCCTTTCGGATTGTTTGGGACATCTGGAAAAAAGCTTGTCTGGAGAAGACAAGGTGAGCGCTACCATCAGTCCTGTATAATGCCAACAGTAAAGCATCCTGAGACCAGTCATGTGTTGGGTTGCTTCTCAGCCAAGGGAGTGGGCTCACTCACAATTTTGCCTAAGAACACAGCCATGAATAAAGAATGGTACCAACACATCCTCCGAGAGCAACTTCTCCCACTCATCCAGGAACAGTTTGGTGAGGAACAATGCCTTTTCCAGCATGATGGAGCACCTTGTCATAAGGCAAAAGTGATAACTAAGTGGCTCGGGGAACAAAACATTGATATTTTGGGTCCATGGCCAGGAAACTCCCCAGACCTTAAACTTGTGGTCAATCCTCAAGACGCGGGTGGACAAACAAAAACCCACAAATTCTGACAAACTCCAAGCATTGATTATGCAAGAATGGCCTGCCATCAGTCAGGATGTGGCCCTGAAGTTAATTGACAGAATGCCAGGGCAGATTGCAGAGGTCTTGAAAAAGAAGGGTCAACACTGCAAATATTGACTCTTTGCATCAACTTCATGTAATTGTCAATAAAAGCCTTTGACACGTATGAAATGCTTGTAATTATACTTCAGTATTCCATAGTAACATCTGACAAAAATATCTAAAGACACTGAAGCAGCAAACTTGGTGGAAATTAATATTTGTGTCATTCTCAAAACTTTTGGCCACGACTGTATTTACACAGTTTTGAATCATGTTTTGTTTATCTAACTTTTGTATTTGATTTTTTATGTAACAAATCTAAGTGCTGCATAGTATAAATTAAAATGTATCAAGGTATTTAACAGTAAATGTATAACATCTACACTACATTATCTATGAAACCAAGTCTTGTGAAAATCCTCATATTATTATGTAAGTGGGATTCTGAAGGCCTGAGACCTGACACTTCCAGTAAGACATCTACAGTTACCTTGATGTGAGGTAGATGAAGGCCTGCACATGCATCTGATCTGACTTGAAGGTATTCTCCCCTGACCGTGTGTTTGTAGCTGGCAGTGTCTGCGAAAGTGAGACCTGACACTTCCAGTAAGACATCTACAGTTACCTTGATGTGAGGTAGATGAAGGCCCCCCTTGTGTCTTGTCAGCTGTGAAGAGAACCACAACCTAATTCCTATGAACAGATCCTACAGCCCAGTCTGAAGAAAATTATTCACACATCAACCACCAGTCCAGTCAAATCCTCCTCCAACAAAACCTGAAACCAAAGAACCACAGGCCTTTATATGTCTAGACATCTCAAATACAACAAAAAATAGAAATCAAAACAAAATTAACTACGTCAACCTTCTCCTCTTCACCGTCTAAAATAAATGGTGGACTGGAGATGACTGTCTCCAGATGACTGTCTCTGTGAGATGATAAATGGTTGACTGGATGACTGTCTCCAGATGACTGTCTCCAGATGACTGTCTATGTGAGATTATAAATGGTTGACTGGATGACTGTCTCCAGATGACTGTCTCCAGATGACTGTCTCCAGATGACTGTCTCCAGATGACTGTCTGTCTCAGATGACTGTCTCCAGATGACTGTCTATGTGAGATTATAAATGGTTGACTGGAGATGACTGTCTCCAGATGACTGTCTCCAGATGACTGTCTATGTGAGATTATAAATGGTTGACTGGAGATGACTGTCTCCAGATGACTGTCTCCAGATGACTGTCTATGTGAGATTATAAATGGTTGACTGGAGATGACTGTCTCCAGATGACTGTCTCCAGATGACTGTCTCTGTGAGATGATAAATGGTTGACTGGATGACTGTCTCCAGATGACTGTCTCCAGATGACTGTCTCTGTGAGATGATAAATGGTTGACTGGATGACTGTCTGACCTTCTTTTCTCGTCTCTTGAGGTTTGGCCCTGGGCCCTAGGGCTATGTGGTCCTGGCCCAGCAGGAGCTGAGATGACGGCCTGGCAGTAAACTCTAAGTAGCAGGTGCTGGTTGGGTTGCGCTGGAGCTGAGCCTACCACTGGATTCCACATAGCATGGCCAGTTTACACACAGTCACAGAGGGCTGGCTAAATATAGCCTCTGCAGCCCTATAGCGCTATCATTGGGGGAGAGAGGGCTGTGGCCACTAAATGACTCCTCTAAATGGAATGGTTGAATGGTCATTTGATGATGGGGATACACTGTATGTACTACTAGGAGGAACCGACAATTTAGTTTATGTAATAGTTCATTTATATAGAAGGGCACATAGTAGGCACCTAACACATACATGAACTTTGATAGCTATAGTATAAGTGTTTATACTTTAGAATGAAGGTCACACCATTTTGAAAGTTTTGTCTTATTGACTATTGTTGCAGCAGTGCTGTTGTGGGATCATGATTCAGCAGTTCAGCAGTGCCAAACCTCCCTGCTGGGCAAATGTGTCTGATGGGTCACTACCATGCCGACCATACCAAGAAGACAGGGATTAGACATTCGGTCAAATTTACCACCGTGGCAGCGCCAAATAGTTTGTTGGTATTGGAATAGGTCGCGTTTTAACGAGCTAACTGGTAAAGCCTGTGTGGTAACTACCCACTCTGCTAGATGTCTGTGGTGTGCAGAGCCCCGGTCCCTGCAGATCAGCAAGGATCAACTGGAACACTCTGGTGTTAACCTGTGTGTTTGTGTAAGGCTCAGTGGAGGCTGCTGAGGGGAGGACGGCTCATAATGACGTCTGGAACGGAGTGAATGGAATGGCATCAAACACATGGAAACCATGGAAACCACGGAAACCATGGAAACCATGCGTTTGATGTAATCGATACCATTCCACCTATTCCACTCCAGCAATTACCACGAGGCCGTTCTTCCCAATTAAGGTTGCCGCCAACCTTCCTGTGGTAAGGGTCTACCCTGTCTGGGGTGACTGTGGGGGTCTGGCCCTGTAGTGATGCACAGGATATGATTACTCTTCTTCACTCCTTATTAGATTGCATGCTTTCTTTCTTTTCTATGACTCTTCTAAACAAATAAAATGAGAACATTTGAACATCTTGGCCATGTTCTGTTATAATCTCCACCCAGCACAGCCAGAAGAGGACTGGCCACCCCACATATGCTCTCTCTAATTCTCTCTTTCTTTCTCTCTCTCGGAGGACCTGAGCCCTAGGACCATGCCCCAGGACTACCTGACATGATGACTCCTTGCTGTCCCCAGTCCATCTGACCGTGCTGCTGCTCCAATTTCAACTGTTCTGCCTTATTATTATATGACCATGCTGGTCATTTATGAACATTTGAACATCTTGGCCATGTTCTGTTATACTCTCCACCCGGCACAGCCAGAAGAGGACTGGCCACCCCTCATAGCCTGGTTCCTCTCTAGGTTTCTTCCTAGGTTTTGGCCTTTCTAGGGAGTTTTTCCTAGCCACCGTGCTTCTACACCTGCATTGCTTGCTGTTTGGGGTTTTAGGCTGGGTTTCTGTACAGCACTTATGTACGAAGGGCTATATAAATACATTTGATTTGATTTGATTTGAGAAACAAATTGCATCAAATTATGCTGACCTGAGCAAATGGAAAGTGCAAGAAACATAAAACCCTACAGATCATAAATGTTTAGGCTTATATGGCAGTAGACATAATTAAACTGTGCAATCATTGAAAACAAACACCCACACACACATACAAACACACACACACACATACAAACACCCACACACACATACAAACACACACACACACATACAAACACCCACACACACATACAAACACACACACACACATACAAACACCCACACACACAACTACAAACACACACACACACATACAAACACCCACACACACATACAAACACACACACGTGACCATTCACTCAGCAATAGCATGAATGTGTCTCTATGCATGAAACAAGTGTATAGTATGTCCAGGCTATAGAGATAGACAGAGGACTCATCTTTGTATCTGTGCCATTATTATTTATTTATTTATCCGTTATTTTACCAGGTAAGTTGACTGAGAACACGTTCTCATTTACAGCAACGACCTGGGGAATAGTTACAGGGGAGAGGAGGGGGAAGAAAGAGCCAATTGTAAACTGGGGATTATTAGGTGACCGTGATGGTTTGGGGGCAACTTGGGAACTAGTGTATGTAGCGTATGTGACAGCAAGGGCATATGTGACAGCATGGGCACATAGCGTATGTGACAGCATGGGCAGAGCCACTCAAATCCAATAAAAAAATTGAATCAAATTTTCTTCTTCATGTTCGTAAACAACAGTGAAATGCTTACTTACGGGACCTTCCCAAAAAAGCAGAGTGAAAGAAAATAGAGACATAATATAAAAGTAAAACAAGTAATAATAAAAGTATTAATATATTCACAATGAGTAATGATAACCTGACTACATACACTGGGTACCAGTACTGAGTAATGATAACCTGACTACATACACTGGGTACCAGTACTGAGTAATGATAACCTGACTACATACACTGGGTACCAGTACTGAGTAATGATAACCTGACTACATACACTGGGTACCAGTACTGAGTCGATGTGCAGGGGTACGAGGTAATTGAGGTGCTTCGTGCTTCTACACCTGCATTGCTTGCTGTTTGGGGTTTTAGGCTGGGTTTCTGTACAGCACTTTGAGATATCAGCTGATGTACGAAGGGCTATATAAATACATTTGATTTTGATTTGATTTGATTTGAGATAGATATGCACATATAACCAATCTTATGGCTTGGGGGGTCGGAAGCTGTTCAGTGTCCAGTTGGTTCTAGACTTGGTGAATTGGTACCGCTTGCCATGCTGCAGCAGAGAGAACAGTCTATGACTTGGTGAATTGGTACCGCTTGCCGTGCTGCAGCAGAGATAACAGTCTATGACTTGGTGAATCGGTACCGCTTGCCGTGCTGCAGCAGAGATAACAGTCTATGACTTGGTGAATCGGTACCGCTTGCCGTGCTGCAGCAGAGATAACAGTCTTGGTGAATTGGTACCGGCCGTGCTGCTGCAGAGATAACAGTCTATGACTTGGTGAATCGGTACCGCTTGCCGTGCTGCAGCAGAGATAACAGTCTATGACTTGGTGAATCGGTACCGCTTGCCGTGCGGCAGCAGAGAGAACAGTCTATGACTTGGGTGACTGGAGTCTTGGCCATTTTTCGGGCCTTCCTCTGACACCGCCTGGTATAGAGGTCCTGGATGGCAGGAAGCTTGGCCCCAGTGATGTACTGGGCCATCCGCACTACCATCTGTAGCCCCTTGCGGTCGGATGCCGAACAGTTACCGTACCAAGCAGTGATGCAGCCAGTCAAGATGCTGTCTATGGTGCAGGTGTAGAACTTTTTGAGGATCTGAAGGCCTGTGCCATATCTCTTCAGCCTCCTGAGAGGGAAGAGGCCTTGTCGTACCCTCATCACGACTGTGTTGGTGTGTGTGGACCATGACAGATCCTTAGAGATGCCCTCCTCCACTACATCCCTGTCGATATGAATGTGGTGGACTCGCTCGGACCTCCGTTTCCTGTAGTCCACGATCAGCTACTTTGTCTTGCTGACTTTGAGGGAGAGGTTTTTGTCCTGGCACCACACGGCCAGGTCTCTGATTTCCTCCCTATAGGCTGCTTCATCGTCATCTGTGATCAAGCCTATCACTGTCGTGTAGTCTGCAAACTTAACGATGGTGTTGGAGACGTGCTTGGCCACGCAGTCGTGGGTGAACAGGGAGTACAGGAGGGGACTGAGCATGCACCCCTGAGGGGCCCCCGTGTTGATGTTCAGAGTGGCGAATGTGTTATTACCTACCCTCACCACCTGGGCGCGGGCATTCAGGAAGTCCAGGATCCAGTTGCAGAGGGAGGTGTTCGGTCCCAGGGTCCTTAGGTTAGTGATGAACTTGAAGGGCACTATGGTGTAGAATGCTGAGCTGTAGTCGATGACCAGCATGCTCACATAGGTGTTCCTTTTGTCCAGGTGGGAACGGGCAGTGTTGAGTGCAATAGAGATTGCGTCATCTGTTGGGGCGGTATGCGAATTGGAGTGGGTCCAGGGTGTCTGGGATGATGGTGTTGATGTGAGACATGACCAGCCTTTCAAAGCATTTCATGGCTACAGATGTGAATGCTACAAGGTGATATTCATTAAAACAGGTTACCTTGGCGTTCTTGGGCACAAGGACTATGGTCATTTGCTTGAAACATGTAGGCATTACAGACTGGGTCAGGGAGATTTTGAAAATATAATTGGAGTCTATCTCCATTTTAAAGTATTCAATTTTCTTATTCACAAATGACTGATGACCCGGTTGACCCGGTTGTACATGACTCCCACAGGGTCACCAGGAAGGATCAGCCAATGAAGTTGGACTACATTAAAATGGTGGAAGCCCTCAACAGCACTGCACATGCTAATAAGATCTTTCGGACACTGGAGTCCTCTATCATTCTCTATGGTCCAGGCTGACAAAAATGGATACATGGCCAGTGGTGGAAAGAGTACCCAATTGTCATACTTGAGTAAAAGTAAAGATACCTTAGTATTTGTTTATCTAACTAGGCAAGTCAGGTATGAACAAATTCTTATTTACAATGACGGCCTATCCCAGCCAAACCCGGCCGATGCTGGGCCAATTGTGCGCCGCCCCACGGGACTCCCAATCACGGTGGGATGTGATACAGCCTGGATTTGAACCAGGGACTGTAGTGACACCTCTTGCACTGAGATGCAGTGCCTTAGACCGCTGCCCCACTCGGGAGCCCTTAGTAGAAAATTACTCAAGTAAAAGTCACCCAGTAAAATACTACTTGAGTAAAAGTCTAAAATTATTTGGTTTTAAATATACTTAAGTATCAAAAGTAAATGTAATTGCTAAAATATACTTAAGAGACTCATTTCAAATTCCCTATATTAAGCAAACCAGACGGCAACATTTTCTTGTTTTTTTATTTATGAAAGCCAGTGGCACACTCCAACACTCAGACATCATTTACAAACAAAGCATTTGTGTTTAGTGAGTCCACCAGATCAGAGGCAGTAGGGATGACCAGGGATGTTCTCTGTTTATTGAGTCCACCAGATCAGAGGCAGTAGGGATGACCAGGGATGTTCTCTGTTTAGTGAGTCCTCCAGATCAGAGGCAGTAGGGATGACCAGGGATGTTCTCTGTTTATTGAGTCCACCAGATAAGAGGCAGTAGGGATGACCAGGGATGTTCTCTGTTTAGTGAGTCTGCCAGATCAGAGGCAGTAGGGATGAACAGGGATGTTCTCTGTTTCGTGAGTCTGCCAGATCAGAGACAGTAGGGATGAACAGGGATGTTCCCTTGATAAGTGTATGAATTGGACCATTTTCCTGTCCTGCTAGCCAATCAAAATGTAACGAGTACTTTTGGGTGTCAGGGAAAATGTATGGAGTAAAAAATATATTATTTTCTTTAGGAATGTAGTGAAGTAAAAGTTCACTAAGTGGACAAAAATATAAATAGGAAAATAAAGTACAGATACCCCAAAATAACACGACTTAAGTAGTACTTTAAATGATTTTTACTTAATTAAGTACTTTACACAACTGTCCATGGCAAACATCTAGCAGTTGAGTTCATGTGCCACCTGTTGGTCAAACAGAGAGATGGCATAAGGATCACACTGTGGTCAATGCCATTGTTCTACATGCTGGATCTGATTGTAATTGACACATGGTTTTAATCATTTTTCTAGTTCACAGAATATCACCAATAGATTATTATTTTTAAGTATTCATTTTAGGAGTTTGTCCAGAAGGCCTATACAACCTGCACCACCAACATGCATCAGTCAAACTCAATAGCCTTAATGCTGTCATTTAAAATAGGCCTGCCCTGATCTTCCCAGGATATAAAACACGTAGTTCAAATCCTGTAATAATGTACATCTATAATATAGATGTTACATAGAATATCCACCAGAAGTTGATTTTAATTGAATGCTGTCTGGGGGCGCTGTCAAAACCCTCCCCATTCCAGATTTTCTCCACGGTACCAACAGGGAGAACCGCGTGTGGTTGTCTGACCAGGTTCCATTGAGTTGACGGGAACACATCACAGGGGGGAATGAAGAGGGGCGTCGAAAAAATAGAGAATTCAAACTCAACATACCAGTCTTTGGGTTTGAGTTCATGGATCTGTGACGATTAGACTAGGAGTTGATTATTTTGCTGTTATTTTTAATGTTGTTAAAGGTGTAGGGAAACTGTCGGCGAAGATTTTAATCAGAATGCTGCTGGTCTGAAACAAAGGGGTCGGGACTCCGGACTGTTGCAGTGGTAAAAGCAGGTTGAAAGGTAACATTTTAGTGGATACTAGCCTACAAGTCCAACATGTGACTAGCTTTGCACGTTGTCACTATTCCAACCTCTTTACAGTATGCACTGTGGTACAGTCATGTGTAGAACAATTCTCAGAAATGTCCGATTGGTCACCATAACTTTCTAGTGTGGCGAGGTGAGTTGCCACGCGTGGTAGATTAGTTACAATTTATAAGCACGAATATAAACAATGTATCCGAACATGAGCTTGCCTTGTGCAATACAGATGGCGAATGTGAGGTGCTCGCTTTTTTAAAATTACACTTCTGTGCTGTAGGCTAGCTTACATATTTTTTTGAATTTACCTAAGTGTAATAAACTGTTGTACAGTAAGCAATACGCTGTAGTATCTGAAATCAATGAGTGCGCACATACAAGTAGGGCACACTAGGCTGGCTACCCTACTTAATAAAAACAACTGAACAAAATATGAGTAACGTTAGTCAGTTTGAGTGCATTATTTAGCTGCAAATCCAAATGATTTGGAAACCATAACACATAAAATCATACAACAATTCAAGTGAAACCTGTCAGTTTCCCAAAGTTTGCCTTGATGATATAATTAATGTAGATCGGACAGGTATCTAATGTGTTTCTGCCGCACTGTTTGACGTTTCGTTCAGGGTGGACAGTGGCCACAACTCTGACAAGATGGAGCGGGAGGAGCAGTGGTGGACGTGCCAACTCGCTGCAGACATCCACCAGTCTCTACGAATAAAGGTGAATGTCTCATTCTCTGATCGTTTTTATCCACAGAAAACATGGTGCTTAGTTGAATTTCACAAATACCATCAGAAAATGACGTGTGTGTATTTTATTTGCCAGTAGTGAGTTAATCTATTCCTGTACTACTTACTGTCTTTGATGCTGAGGTGTGAAATGTCACATGCCCCTCCTGAAGCTTGGGCCTAAAACCATAACGCTTGAGGTAGTTTCCCTGTCTGGTTAGCAGAAACTCTATCACAGCCTTGCCTACAATTGGCTGTGTTTAGACAGGCATCCCAGATCTTTTCACATCAGATCTGAAAAAAGATCAGATTTGCGCTGACTGTTTAAACGCAGCCATTTTCTGTATTTCAATAAGACCAAGAGATGCGTTTATCTGACCCTTGGTATCATTATATGTTGTAGTTCAGGATTTCCACGACCTATCAGGGATTGACACTTAATGGTTGTGAACAATAATAAACCCAAAGACGGCTTCAAATAGAGATGTATCGATCAGTCATCTTAAATTGTAATTAGTCAAATTGGCCGCTCTATTGTGTGCAAAATGCTGTCCAAATGAGCCGATGCAGCCAGCTGAGCTGAGAGAAGGTCTGTGAAGTGGGTTAATGGGTGGAGGGGGTCCATTCAGGGCAGACTAATTGTCTGTGTTGACTGGATTAGAGAGCACTGAGGACCTGACGACTCTACTCAGCCTGTTGGCTCTGTCTGGCTGTTTGTGTTTGTCTCCTGTTTATGGCACGGCTGTATATCATGCCCACTTCCTGTAGGAGCTGCTAAGTAGAAGCTTTTTGGCTATATGTGGAGCGTTTGCTTTTATGCTAATTTAGGATCTTGCTCTCTTGCCAAAGACTCAACACTGTTAGATCCAGGGGTGCATCTTTCACTGGGGACGTCCACATTCTGAAATTGCATTTTTTTTAATGTGATACAAAATGAGGCAACGGTGTGCTTTAGGACCACGCGGATGCCTCCGAATGTCGAGTAGGCTGTTTGGAGTGTTTAACTGACTGGATTAAAAATAATTATGTCCCCCAACCCCAACTTCTAAAACCAAAGTTGCGTCCCTGGTTCGATCTGAAGTTCCTCTTGTCCTGCCTGTTACCCAGTAGCCAGATAATGGGGCTGAAGTGCAACGACAGATAATGGGGCTGAAGCGCAACGACAGATAATGGGGCTGAAGGGCAACGACAGATAATGGGGCTGAAGCGCAACGACAGATAATGGGGCTGAAGCGCAACGACAGATAATGGGGCTGAAGCGCAACGACAGATAATGGGGCTGAAGCGCAGCGACAGATAATGGGGCTGAAGCGCAACGACAGATAATGGGGCTGAAGCGCAACGACAGATAATGGGGCTGAAGCGCAGCGACAGATAATGGGGCTGAAGCGCAGCGACAGATAATGGGGCTGAAGCGCAGCGACAGATAATGGGGCTGAAGCGCAACGACAGATAATGGGGCTGAAGCGCAACGACAGATAATGGGGCTGAAGCGCAACGACAGATAATGGGGCTGAAGTGATGTGTGACTTTATACTGACATTACTTGGTCATCGTGAAGAAATGCAATCTCCAGAGCTTTGATGTTTACGGTTTTCACCGTTCTAGTTTAAAACCATTTACGAGCTGGCAACTACTGGCGAGATCTGATTTTTATCAGCAGCTATTCAGAAATAGAATTTGACAGGCTTCATGGAATAAATATTTTAGCAAATGGTTGCATTAGAGCTAAATCCAGATGCTTTTTTTTCACAAGAATGGTTTTTCATGAGAGCTTTGATGCATCTCCAGGGTAACAGTATGATAAATTGCCCCATCCATTCTTTCCCACAGACCGTTGCTATGGAGGCCTCTCTACCTGTGTCCTCCGTGCTCACCAAAGGCTGTTGAATGTATTAATAGAGCTTCTCTGTGTAAAAAGGCACCGTTTGCTGATGCCAGGTTGAATGCCTAGTTTGTTGCTGCACTTGTTAATTGCCATTTTCACGATAATGCAGTTCACAAGGTTGAAGTAAAACAATTGAAATTGAAAGTGGAACAATAATATTAGCGATTTTGAAGGAACAATTCATTAATACATTCCATTTCACAAGAGTTTCCTGCAAGTGTGATGTCATCAAACCCTTCAGAATCTTTCAAAGTCGTATCAACCCACTGCCCCCGGGGGAAAATTAAATACTGACAATCTTGCACAGGAGAATGTTGACCCAATTTGAACTGCATTTCAGAATAGGGTTGTGCCGATATTACAATAAATCCAGTATCGTAATATATGACATTGACGATATATCGTGAAGTGCAAGACGATATATGGCGTGGATATCGATTTTAAGGCAGCCCCCTGCACCTCTCTGATTAAGAGGGGTTGGGTTAAATCCAGAAGACACATTTCAGTTGAATACATTTAGTTGTATAACTGACTAGGTATCCCTTTCATTCAGTTGTACAACTGACCAGGTATCCCCCCTTTCATTCAGTTGTACAACTGACTAGGTTTCCCCCTTTCATTCAGTTGTACAACTGACCAGGTATCCCCCCTTTCATTCAGTTGTACAACTGACCAGGTATCCCCCCTTTCATTCAGTTGGACAACTGACCAGGTATCCCCCTTTTATTCAGTTGACAACTGACCAGGTATCCCCCTTTCATTCAGTTGGACAACTGACCAGGTATCCCCCTTTTTCATTCAGTTGGACAACTGACCAGGTATCCCCCTTTCATTCAGTTGGACAACTGACCAGGTATCCCCCTTTCATTTAGTTGGACAACTGACCAGGTATCCCCCTTTCATTCAGTTGGACAACTGACCAGGTATCCCCCTTTCATTCAGTTGGACAACTGACCAGGTATCCCCCTTTCATTCAGTTGGACAACTGACCAGGTATCCCCCTTTCATTCAGTTGGACAACTGACCAGGTATACCCCTTTCATTCAGTTGGACAACTGACCAGGTATACCCCCTTTCATTCAGTTGGACAACTGACCAGGTATCCCCCTTTCATTCAGTTGGACAACTGACCAGGTATACCCCCTTTCATTCAGTTGGACAACTGACCAGGTATCCCCCTTTCATTCAGTTGGACAACTGACCAGGTATACCCCTTTCATTCAGTTGGACAACTGACCAGGTATCCCCCCTTTCATTCAGTTGGACAACTGACCAGGTATACCCCTTTCATTCAGTTGGACAACTGACCAGGTATCCCCCCTTTCATTCAGTTGGACAACTGACCAGGTATCCCCCTTTCATTCAGTTGGACAACTGACCAGGTATCCCCCTTTCATTCAGTTGGACAACTGACCAGGTATCCCCCCTTTCATTCAGTTGGACAACTGACCAGGTATCCCCCTTTCATTCAGTTGGACAACTGACCAGGTATCCCCCTTTCATTCAGTTGGACAACTGACCAGGTATCCCCCTTTCATTCAGTTGGACAACTGACCAGGTATCCCCCTTTCATTCAGTTGGACAACTGACCAGGTATCCCCCTTTCATTCAGTTGGACAACTGACCAGGTATCCCCCTTTCATTCAGTTGGACAACTGACCAGGTATCCCCCTTTTCATTCAGTTGGACAACTGACCAGGTATCCCCCTTTCATTCAGTTGGACAACTGACCAGGTATCCCCCTTTCATTCAGTTGGACAACTGACCAGGTATCCCCCTTTCATTCAGTTGGACAACTGACCAGGTATCCCCCTTTCATTCAGTTGGACAACTGACCAGGTATCCCCCTTTCATTCAGTTGGACAAATGACCAGGTATCCCCCTTTTCATTCAGTTGGACAACTGACCAGGTATCCCCCTTTCATTCAGTTGGACAACTGACCAGGTATCCCCCTTTCATTCAGTTGGACAACTGACCAGGTATCCCCCTTTCATTCAGTTGGACAACTGACCAGGTATCCACCCTTTCATTCAGTTGGACAACTGACCAGGTATCCACCCTTTCATTCAGTTGGACAACTGACCAGGTATCCCCCCTTTCATTCAGTTGGACAACTGACCAGGTATCCCCCCTTTCATTCAGTTGGACAACTGACCAGGTATCCCCCCTTTCATTCAGTTGACAACTGACCAGGTATCTCCCCTTTCATTCAGTTGGACAACAGACCAGGTATCCCCCTTTCATTCAGTTGGACAACAGACCAGGTATCCCCCTTTCATTCAGTTGGACAACTGACCAGGTATCCCCCTTTCATTCAGTTGTACAACTGACCAGGTATCCCCCTTTCATTCAGTTGACAACTGACCAGGTATCCCCCTTTCATTCAGTTGGACAACAGACCAGGTATCCCCCTTTCATTCAGTTGGACAACTGACCAGGTATCCCCCTTTCATTCAGTTGGACAACAGACCAGGTATCCCCCCTTTCATTCAGTTGGACAACTGACCAGGTATCCCCCCTTTATATTGTGACTTCACTCTATGATTGTTCTTTTATTGTTGCTCTTTTATTTTTTAACTTTAGTTTATTTAGTACATATTTTTCTTAACTGCGTTGTTGGTTAAGGGCTTGTAAGTAAGCATTTCACTAAGGTTGTATTCGGCGCATGTGACAAATAACATTTTATTTCATTTTTACGAATAAAAACAGTGCAGTTTTATCAGTTAGGATGTGTCAATTTGTTGAAAAATTGGTCTACATGTATTAATTAGGCTTATTTCTTCGGCATACAAATCACATTTTATTGGTAGCGTGAACATCGCAGGTGCAGCGAAATGCTTATGTTTCTAGCTCCAACAGTGCAGTAATACCTACCAATACACACAAATCTCCCAAAATAAAAATTAAGAACTATCAGAACTAATATTACATACTAAGATTATTGAGAATGTGACTATAATATTGTAAATAAGATGACAAATTTCACAGTCTAGAATTATCTAGTCATTAATGGTGCAAAACAATTGATATCGGATATCAGAATTAGCATATTCTACGATATGCTATTTGAATTAGCATATCGTAGAAGAGGTCTCCCCAAATAACGCCCAACCCTAGAAGACAGGAGAACGTTGACCCAATTGGATCTGCGTGTTGCAGAATATCAAGACCATGCTTTCAGCTGATCAAGAAACAGCTGTAGAGTTCTCTAAATTAAAGCCGTGCTCTACAAAAGGCTGTGTTCAGAGGGTCAGGCCCCTCACCCCCAGGGAGACAGATGGCTGTGAGACATGTGGCCTGGCTGGCTGGGCTTGCATAACCATGGGAGACTCCCTGGTTCCCACAGCAGACTTCTTGAATATGAGCTACGTATAGATGGGAGAGATATATGGAAGAGTTGGATTTGGATCCTCGGTGTCTGCCTTTGCCTAGCAACAGTGACCTTGCCAGACACAGAATTAAATAGAGATGTGTATGTCACTGTTTCCAGGTCTGAAATAGGATACGTTGTTCACATGGATGTCTGTGGGATGCATATTTTTAAATGAACCATAACATATTTAAAGGTTAGTGGGTTATTTTTTTACCTCCAACATTAATGTTAACAATTTTTGGGAAGAGTAGACTTTTATAGCTGGCGACGGGTCTGGAAGGCATGGGAGAAACAAGTCGCTTAGTTCCAAAAAATACAAAACCAATTCATAATATATTCAGTTATCTTTTAGGCCCATGGTCCAGAATGGGTTGCAATTTCTTGTCAGTTCTTCACATTTTAAAGTGGAGCCTTGGCACATGCTCTTACATTGGCAAGGTCACCTGTGATACAAGTCAGAATTTGACGTCTGTCCGTGTCTGGGGACGTCTGGATATGAAGTGGAAACCGGCCACTAGGGGGCAACGGCGAGCTCTGTTACCTTCCAGTAGGTTTTGGTTTTGCTAGAGCTTTGTGGAAAGGGATGATGGTTGGGCGTAAGCATCTGCTTCTGATTCCAAAGTTTGTATGTTTGAATCCAGCGAAATAAAGTTGTTTTTTTATATTTTTTTGTTTTTAAGCCTATCAAGCCTATCCCAAACCTTTGCCTTTAAATGTTCAGATGTAATGCCTAACCTTAACAATGTGGAGTTAATGCCTAACCTTAAACACTTTCACATTTGAGAAACATAGACGAATGTCTAAATCTGACGTGAGACTGTGAGAGCTGGTTGGTTACATGCCTCCTGACACAGTGCTGTTTTGTTTTCGGTATACCCAATTCAACTGTGCAATATCCTTAGTCTCTCTCATTTGTCTTGTCTCCTCTCCTTGTCTCCTCTCCTCAGGAGCTGAAGTTGCCTACCTACAAGGCCCACTCTCCTCAGATCAGGATGCGGCGTTACTTTGCTGACCTGCTGGCTGTCCTCAGTAACCGCTACCAGCTGTGCCCAGTGGCTCGCCACCTGGCCGTCTACTTCCTGGACTTGTTTATGGACCACTACGACGTGGCAGTCCGCCAGCTCTACGTCATCGCCCTCTCCTGTCTCCTCCTAGCCAGTAAGCAAACGGCAACACAGTCGATCCGGTAAAGATGGAGCAGCAGTAAGACTACCCTCTAGAACATGTCATCTCATAGAGACTGAAGTACTTCAGTTATAATGTCCTTCCTCTACAAGGACAGATGTATGTTGTTTGTTCTTGTGCAGAAAGCTGCATTTTCAACTATACCTGTATATATGTTTTTGAATCATAATTGATGTGAAAAAGTAAAGTGGGGATAGTGGAGCAAGCCTGTGACTGCGTGGTTAGTCTGAGGCGCTGTGTTTAGTGTGAGCTGTGTGTTTAAGAGCCTCTGCCTCCCCCAGACCTCTGTCAGTCACCAAGGGAACTTATCACATGTAAAAACCAGTAGGCCTGCATTACCCACAACCCTGGCCTGCGTTACCCACAACCCTGGCCTGCGTTACCCACAACCCTGGCCTGCGTTACCCACAACCCTGGCCTGCGTAGTAATTAAAGTTGTTGAACAGAACAATCACAATGGTGACTTCTAGAGAATAGATGTCTTGTAGAGAATAGATGTAGGCCTGACTAACGGAACGGTTGCCGTGGACAGGGTTGCCATGGACAGGCTTGCCGTGGACATTGACAACATTTGTGTTTTAGATTGAGAGGTCTCATTGTTAAGGGCCGTTTCTGCCTTCTGGTGTGGAACAATGATTACCCCTGCACCTCTCTGAGAGAGGAAGGGCTGCGGGGATGATTTTGCTAACAGAAAAGTGTTAATAAGTACTGCTGGGCCTTTTCAGTTGCTGGGGTGAATATATGCATGAATATTTAATGACCTAAAAAAATGAAAAGTGGGGTAATTATTTGCCCCCTTCTCAAACACACATACCCTCCATTGATCTGTTGAAAGGGCCTCTCCCTGAGTGCCCAGGACTGGTCTCCAGAGGTCAGGGCTTCTGCATTGTTAGAGCATCTGACTCTAGGGGGATATGCATGATGAGGATTTAGCTGTGACCAGTGAAAGGGAAGATGGAGGTGTGTGTGTTATGAATTATACATCTTATAAGCAGTCTTTTGAGCACATTCAGTATTTTCTCACACGACCCATAACATGTGTTTGATTTTTCACTCACAATAACACTGTTTCCCATCCAGGTAAGTTTGAGGAGAAGGAGGACTGTGTGCCAAAGCTGGAGCAGCTCAATTCTCTGGGCTTCATGTGTAGTCTGAACCTGTCACTGACCAAGAAGGATCTGGTCAAGATGGAGCTGCTTCTCTTAGAGACGTTTGGCTGGAACCTGTGTATGCCCACGCCAGCACACTTCATAGACTACTACCTCCATGCTGCTGTACAGGACGGAGACCTGCACAACGGCTGGCCTCTCTCCTCCCTCAACAAGACCAGAGCCTTCATGGACAAATACACACACTACTTCCTGGAAGTCTCACTGCAAGGTGAGGAGGAGATTAGGAGTGGAAGTTCATAGTGACAGCAGTGGGTGGTTTAATGGGCAAGACAGATTTCCTCTTTAGTGTGGCCATCCGTTGTTGAGTAAATGTAACTGAGGATCTGTGCCTGTGTGTCCCAGACCATGCCTTCCTGGGCTTCCGGCCGTCCCAGGTGACGGCAGCTTGCATCGCGGCGTCCCGCATCTGTCTCCAGATCACCCCCAGCTGGACCACCGTCCTCCGCCTGCTCACCGGATACTCCTGGGACCACCTCACCCAGTGCATAAAGCTGATGCTGCTGTAATACTGCTTGACATAACGTGCTGCACACCCACATTAATCTGACCACAAACCAAGCTGACGGCCATCTGCCTAGACTTCATTTATCGTCGGTCTGAAGTCAGCAGTTTTTATGTTTGTGTTGTGTTGTTCCCATGTATGCACTTGTCCTTCATGTTGTGGTGGGTTAATGCAAGGTTCATATCTACAGCTTTTTCATACTGTCAATACCATTGACCCGTAGTTATTTCCTCTGTATATTGATGTTTATGTCCATCAGCTAAAGGTCGTCAAGTAATGATTTGCACTCTTTTCCTCCCTGTAGTGCCCATGACAATGATGTGAAACAGGCCAACAAATCCAAGTCCAACTCTTCATCTGTCCAGAGCCCTCTCCAACCCCAGGCCCATCCCTCGCCCTCCACAGTCTCCTGCTCCACCCTGATACAACCCTCTTCTGGCTCCCAGCAGATGCTCTTCCAGACAGGCGGCTACCAGCAGCACCTCACCCATCACTCCACTTCCGTTTCCCAGATGCACATGCTAGGTGAGTCCCAGGCTCTGGGCCCTGTTGGGTCTCAGGACTACCTCCAGTCCCACCAGACAGGGCTCCTCTCAGGCTCGGTTTCTCAGGGAGCCTTCCCCCCTTTCCCCAGCCTGACCTCAGGACTGGGCTCCTCCCTGCCCCTCCAGGGACCCATCTCCATGCAAGTGGTCCTTGCTGCAGAGCCCCGTCACTGTCTCGGCCTGTCCTACGGGGGAGACTACCTGGGCTCCCATCACGCCTTCACAGCAGGCTGCTTCGACAGGTGACGCCAGGAGAGGGAGGATGAACTGAACCTGGGTCAGTCAGTGTCCTCCACCTGTCCTGACTCCCTGTCCTCCTCCACCTGTCCTGACCTCATCCACCTGTCCTGACCTCATCCACCAAGGACGAAGGAAACCAAAAGGAAGAAGCAAGGTCAACGCAGATATTGCTGCGGTATTGACCTAACAAAGGTCCTAACTATTTGAAGTGACAAAATATTTGTGATGAGGTGTTTACATACAGTATGTTCTGTTCCTTTCACACGACTGCTTGATCTATACTGAGAGACTGTGAGGCTGGTTTGGCCACTGTGATTCTGATATCAACAGTGGTTGTGTGGAGCCCCTTCTTCCACACCATTTCTCTCAATGTGGGACATCTGGTTGTTTATACTAGTATCTTTCAATGCTGCTGCCTTAAACAAAACGATGGCTTTATGATCATGCAAGTGGTCTGTCCTTGGTATTGTTTACATCCGTGGTTCTCAAACCTCTCCTCGGGGACCGCCAGACATTTCACTATTTTGTGGTAGCTCTGAACTTGCTCACCTGATTTACCTATTCAAAGGGCTTGAGGATTAGTTGACAAGTTGAATCTGGTGTTAGCTCTAGAATAAATAAAATACCTGGAACGGCTGGGGGTCCCTGAGGAGAGGTTGGAGGACCACTGGTTTACATGAACAATACCATATATCAGGGTGCTTGACGGATTACTTGGGGGGGGGGTTGACACAGCTGTGTCAAATAATTCATTTTTTTATGTTTAACTTCTACTGGTTAAAGACATGTGTGTTGTAGGAGAGATGTCTCACTGAGATTTCTGATCTATTCTTTGGCCTTGGATGGTGTTTTATTTTTTTTTATTTAACCTTTATTTAACTAGGCAAGTCAGTTAAGAACAAATTCTTATTTACAATGACGGCCTACCCCCAGCCAAACCCGGACGAAGCTGGGCCAATTGTGTGCCGCCCTATGGGACTCCCAATCATGGCCGGATGTGATACAGCCTGAATTCGAACCAGGGACTGTAGTGATGCCTCTTGCACTGAAATGCAGTGCCTTAGACCGCTGTGCAACTCAGGAGAAGACTCCGTCTTGTTTTGCTGTTCTGGTGCCACTGCAGGCATGGAGCCATGGTGTCCAGAGGAACAGACACATCTGTCCTCTCAGCAAATCAAACCACAGGGGAGGAAGTAATACTTTACTAGCTAGTCTCCGGGGGGGGCGAAGCCACGCTTTCTCCTCAGTTGTCATGTAAATTCTTCTGACTGGTACCATTTAATATGTGTGTCTTTGACTGAAACGCATGCCAGTCACACAGCCCTCTCTGGAACGGCTTCTGCTGCTCTCATTGTCACAAACACCTTGAGCAGTTAATGAAGCCATGAAAATGTTGCTGCACAGGATATCTTGTAGCATCCATCATCTATGTTCTGTATTACTGCTCTGTTGGAGATAGAAACACAAGCATCACGCTGCATCCACGATAACATCTACAGATCTGTGTGAATGTGACCAATAAACTTTGATTAGCACATACAACTACTGATGTCCTACCTCGGTCACTCTCCAGGGTTGTCGTGTTATTACAACAAACCTGCTGTAAAATTGACCTTGCTGGGTCAGATGGATGGAGTTGCCACCAAACATGAGATCCTATAAAATGAGTAAAAATATAGTTGACCATAAGATGTTTTGTGATTATTGGTTACCTTGGATACGACCCATTGAATGTCAGTAGGAATATCTCAGACAATTGAGGAACAGAAGTAAAATAACAAAGTGACTTTTTTCTTTGATGCTTACATGGAATATTGCCGTGTTCACATGTTAGTCGGAATTAGGGAACTCTTGACATTTCTGCACGTGTATAACTACAACCAGTTAGCAAGTGGGAAATGTCAGAGTTTCCTAATCCCGACTAGCATGTGAACGCGACGTTTGTATGGTGAGTCATGACGCTGTCATTTAGTGACGTCCAGGCAGGCCAGACATGCTGTTACCATTTAGCCAAGGACACGTGGGTCCAGTGTCCGTGTCCCAGGCTTGATGGGGTGAGCCGTTTTTGTTTTTATAGAGTATTAAATATTTTCCACTGATCACATCCTGACCACAATGTCTGTCTGCTTCCACTACTGTTGACAAATGGCACGAAGGACCCACAGGCCTCTAGTTTAGTGGGTCTCGGATAACAAAACCATTCTTCTGCGTACCTTAACTTTGTCCTACCTCAATATATAGTGCAACCCTTGTTTTATCATTGGACCAAATGTTTGTACATTTATATTTGATGTTCATTTTTTAAAATCTTGTGTTTAAAAAAAAAAAACTGTGTTTTGTTAGAATAGATGAGGAGTTCAATGCACCATCAAAGACCAATGTACTGTATCTTGTGTGATCTGTAGCCTAACGGTTGGTCATTTGAGATAAGACTACTTTCAATCACACTGCCATCTAATGTTTTAAAGGTTATTTTATTTTCCGTTAATGTTTATTAGTACTTGTGTTTTTAACTGCTTGAAGACAGTGGATTTCTTTACTTTTAAATGAAAAGGTTGTACATTGCAACCATCTAGTAGCATCAACACTTGAAATCCAAGTGGACCGACTACATCTACCTCGATGGTACAATGATTACAGCTATGTGCAGGAGAAGCACATTGGGGAAGGGAATCAAAAAAGTGTTTACTCTGTCAAATGAGGTGCAAATAAAACCCCAAAATAAATCCAGTCTGGCAGTATCGTTCCTCCACCCTTTGTTTTTATTCTTTGTCGAGAATATCCGTAGCTAGAGGTATCGCAAGCCTCTCTGAAGTCGATTAGCATACCCCAAGGGGAATAGTTTAATATGAATGTCTCAACTCATTGCACATGAAAAGGTCTTCGATGGGGGTGAGAGGAGGGGGCTCTACCAATTAGCTCCACCCTCTAGATCAGTAACCTCACCCCGGTCTCTCCTGACGCTCCCTCCCGTCCTCTACAGACCTCAAGACAATGGAGGAGATTCCTGTCCTTTATGTTTACCCTCTCTTTGCCACTGAACAAATGAAGTCAAAACACTGGAGACTATCGATACTGTTGGCGTAACAGGGATTTGTATCTCGCAATGAAAAGACCAATGTGATTAAGGGTAAAGAAGAAACTATGTGTGAAGAATCATTGCAGATGAAGAATTATGAAAACATGTTAGTCTCTTGAGATATAAACCACAACAGAAAGACACAATGAGGAAGTAGAAGCTATGCACAGGATGTCCTGTGTATAGAGATAGTCAGTTCAAGGGTCTTTTTAGTGGAGTTTTGGTTAAACTCCAACAGGAATTAAATTCAGGAACAATGCACAGACTTTGCCTGTCGGTTGTACGACGAAAGACCGATATACGATAAAGGCAGCTGTTTTTCCCTGGTAATTTTCATAGCCTTTCTGAGAGTTTTTTTAAATTTTTTTTATTTCACCTTTATTTAACCAGGTAGGCTAGTTGAGAACAAGTTCTCATTTGCAACATCATCCTTTGTGGCCTGTATTCATTCACCACCGTTTCCATGCTTGGGGGGATCCCGAGTGGCGCAGTGGTCTAAGGCACTGCATCTCAGTGCTCGAGGCTTTACTACAGACCCTAGTTCGATTCCAGGCTGTATCACAACCAGCAGTGATTGGGAGTCCCATAAGGCAGTGCACAATTGGCCCAGCATCGTCCGGATTCGTTTTTGGATCGGAGTAGTTGTAAAATAACAATTTGTTCTTAACTGACTTACCTAGTTAAATAAAGGTTAAATATAAAATAAGAGTCTTCTAATTTCAGTTGATTACTGATAATAGGAAAGTGAGTGAGAGGTTATAGTAACGCCCTTCTTTGGACAGCTTGGTAGGGGGTACTGAAGTGGGGACGCTGGGGTGGGCAAGGGGGGTTGGGTAATGGATCATTCTCACTAGCTTTGTTTACAAAGCAGGGTGGGGGAGGGGTTGGCTAACATAGTCCTCAGCTTACCCAGGGGCACTCACTCACCCGAGACATCCTCTTCTCTGCCTAGCCTTTTATTGTGTCTATCCCAGAGAGCTTAACGGCTAAATAAGAATGAGGCACAAACCTATTGATTGCTTGTTAATGTTTAATACTAGAACTCAACAATGTACATCTGTCATAGTGGAATGAGAATCAAACTCGTTTCCACATTCTGTTCTGCACACTGTTTATTCTTGATGTTATAGGGTTTGAACATTTCTAGCAAATCTTGATAAAGACTTATTTCAACCTTTCAAATAGTCTGAAGTTACTACTACTGTATATTTTGTATTGTGTTTAAAGATAGATTGTCCCCCCAGTGGTTGTCCCAGGATAAACGTAGTGACATTTGGCAAGACTGAGGTTTTTCCCGTGCCCATTATACATGGCAAATGTCATCAAGCGTAAGAAAGACATTAAGACAAAGGCAACAAGTTGGCCAGTGCAGTCTCTGTTTATTGACTCATTATTCAATTAGAGTTGTCGTTAATAACACCGTCACAATATCTCTAGATCTTCTTGCTGGTTCTTTTCAACACGACCGAGCCCACTGTAGAGGTCTAAACAGGGGAGAAAAGATGTTAAACATCACTTGGAACTGCCCAAACTTATTTATCATCTCTCCTAATATACACCATCTTCTGCCAAAGTGACACTTTTACCTCAATCAGTTTTCCTCCGCTGATTTCAGATGTGTGGTGGTATTTGGGGAATTTCGTGCTCAGCTTGCCCCCCTCCATTGTAACAGTGGCCTGACACAAAAATGCTTTTTATTCATACGGTCATTTATTCAACAAACAACCTCAGTTTGTTTGATCTAGATGTCATAGATCATGTCGTGCTTCTACACCTGCATTGCTTGCTGTTTGGGGTTTTAGGCTGGTTATTCTGTACAGCACTTTGAGTTATCAGCTGATGTATGAAGGGCTATATAAATACTTTTGATTTGATTTGATATAATACATGCATCCAAGTTCCCCTAGACATAGATTTATTTTGACGTTTAGCAGACGCTCTTATCCAGAGTAACTCACAGAAGCAATTAGGGTTAAGTGCCTTGCTCAAGAGCACACCAACATATTTTTTCACCTAGTCAGCTCGGGGAGTCAAACCAGCAACCTTTCAGTTACTGTCCCAACATGCTTAACTGCTAGGCTACCTGATCTTCGCTTTGCTATTCAAACCCTCCAAAACATTAGACAAACTCGCTTCCAGATTTCATGTGAATTTGAATGTCAATATACACATTATAACTGTCTCTCTTGTCTGAATGTCATCTCTACGGCTATTGACCCTGACTACTGACTATATTGACTATATGAGACTTGAGTGGGAAATAGTACAGCAGTGTACACAACGGGCACAAAACTCCATAATTTCTGATCTAGAGATGTTTACCTTGAACTTTTTCCCCCCGATGGTCTCCATGTCACATTCCTGGTCAATCACAAACTTGTTGGTGACGCTCTTGTTTGTGGGATAGAGCTGGGACCATGAGAACTCATTGCCGTTCTGCACCACCTCAGTGATGAGTTTGTAGTCGCGACCCTTCTCAATGACGTCATCAGGGATGCCTTGGATTACAAGAAAATATATAGTTAGACTTGGGGTAATGAGGCTATTTTGAATCGTGTGTGTTTTGAATCACATACTATCATAAGTGTGAGTACAGATTGAGCACTGTCATTTTTCCATACTGACACTGCTAATCACCAATGAATGTGAATACATCCCTTTCAATACAATGCATAATCCAAGTTAATTCAAGATGTCAAAACAAACAGTTTTTTTTTATAGGCTCTAGGCTAGTAAGCTTGAGTAAATGCCTCACCAACGAGCTTGCAGAATTCTTCGTATCCCTCCTGGGTCTCAGTTTCCCACTTTCCAACGAAGGCCATGGTGTACGGAGAGTTGATGGGTTGAGGAGAGGTGAGCGAAGGCAAGCAGGGAAGCATAAGGTACTGAGTGACAACCTGTCCCTCTTTAAATACACACAGTCACCATCTCCACCCATCTCTCATGACACTTTTTGGTACAGCACTACCATAACTACACCATAAACATTTATGGTGTCAACTGGGTAATATGGCGAGTCATCAGAGAGCTGGTGACCATGGGGTCACTCACCTTTCCACATAGTATAGTAGCCTATGGTGAAATACCCACTGCACTGAATGTTAAGCCCTTAAACAACACAACCAGATGTGAACCCGACTGAATAGATTTAACTTTGAACAATATTTCAATACTACATCAAATGGCAGCATAGAGGTCCAAAATGCCTCAAAAAAGTGGACAAGATTGTACCGTACAACTCCTTTTTTAAATTGTTTGTAAAGGATGAATCTCATTGAGAGTTTACCGACTGCTTCAGTCCAGACCCCTAAGGCTGCCTTACATAGAAACGGGCTCTCTGAATCAACCACCATTTTGTCTTGCCTGTTTAGTTCTCCTCTGTCACCAGGAGTGTTGTTGTAACCCCCTATGGACAGCCACAGAGGTGTACTGTGCATTTTCCACTCTTGACAAAAAAAAGGGCCTGCAAAGCTGTGATGAGTCTAGATCTGAGACTTGGCAGTACACAAGGTCAGCTCGTGTAAGGACAGTAAGCTCTTTAGATCAACAGCCACAACACCAGGGATGATCTCCTGGTGGACTTTGGAAAGCACACCTAGCCTCAGACCTTTTCCAAAAAAATGCACACACCAATGTAATTCAGTGTTCCACTACTCCGATGCTACTCAGAGTAAGTATGTCTTAACACACACACACACACACAGTGTGTTTCAGAATTTTAAAGGCGTTTTTGAGGAAGCAACACATACTCCAGGCCATTTGACCCTTAAGTGATAGGGGTAAAACCCATTGCTCATCATATAGTTTGCGGACGACACAACAGTGGTAGGCTTGATTACCAACAACGACGAGACGGCCTACAGGGAGGAGGTGAGGGCCCTCGGAGTGTGGTGTCAGGAAAATAACCTCACACTCAACGTCAACAAAACTAAGGAGATGATTGTGGACTTCAGGAAACAGCAGAGGGAACACCCCCCCATCCACATCGATGGAACAGTAGTGGAGAGGGTAGCAAGTTTTAAGTTCCTCGGCGTACACATCACAGACAAACTGAATTGGTCCACTCACACAGACAGCATCGTGAGGAAGGCGCAGCAGCGCCTCTTCAACCTCAGGAGGCTGAAGAAATTCGGCTTGTCACCAAAAGCACTCACAAACTTCTACAGATGCACAATCGAGAGCATCCTGGCGGGCTGTATCACCGCCTGGTATGGCAACTGCACCGCCCTCAACCGTAAGGCTCTCCAGAGGGTAGTGAGGTCTGCACAACGCATCACCGGGGGCAAACTACCTGCCCTCCAGGACACCTACACCACCCGATGCTACAGGAAGGCCATAAAGATCATCAAGGACATCAACCACCCGAGCCACTGCCTGTTCACCCCGCTGCCATCCAGAAGGCGAGGTCAGTACAGGTGCATCAAAGCTGGGACCGAGAGACTGAAAAACAGCTTCTATCTCAAGGCCATCAGACTGTTAAACAGCCACCACTAACATTGAGTGGCTACTGCCAACACACTGTCAATGACACTGACTCTACTCCAGCCACTTTAATCATGGGAATTGATGGGAAATGATCTAAATATATCACTAGCCACTTTAAACAATGCTACCTTATATAATGTTACTTACCCTACATTGTTCATCTCATATGCATACGTTGATACTGTACTCTATATCATCGACTGCATCCTTATGTAATACATGTATCACTAGCCACTTTAACTATGCCACTTGGTTTACATACTTATCTCATATGTATATACTGTACTCGATATCATCTACTGTATCTTGCCTATGCTGCTCTGTACCATCACTCATTCATATATCCTTATGTACATATTCTTTATCCCCTTACACTGTGTATGACAGAAGTTTTTTTTGGAATTGTTAGTTAGATTACTTGCTCGTTATTACTGCATTGTCGGAACTAGAAGCACAAGCATTTCGCTACACTCGCATTAACATCTGCTAACCATGTGTATGTGACAAATAAAATTTGATTTGATTTGATTTGATATAATCTCTACTGGTGTATATGCCTTTTCAAAATGCAAGCTACAAGATTGTTGCTTTCTGCCCATGTTTTTTTATCATTCCTTGATTTATGCTCTAATATATTTTTTAAATGCTCATTTGAAATGCTTACAACAGTGAGACGAAGTCATCCCTAAGTCTATTCGGGTATCAGTTACTCATTGACTGTGTCACCTTTGATTTCATCACTTGAGTCGTTGTTGTACTATGCCATGAGAAACATAAACCTCTTTCATGATTGTATGCTCAACAGTGTCCTTCAACGCTGAGCCAAATAATTTTATTCCCCTCTCAGGGTTGAATCAGTTTGAAGAACGTAAAACACAGTGAAACATCAACTTTTATAGTGCACCATACTAATTCAAAGTACAACTTACCAATGACTTCCGAGTGGCGCAGCGGTCTAAGGCACTGCATCTCAGTGCTAGAGGTGTCACTACACACCCTGGTTCAATCCTGGGCTGTATCACAACCGGCTGTGTATTAGGAGTCCCATAGGGTGGGTGCACAATTGTTGTTAGGGGAGGGTTTGGCCGGGGTAGACTGTCATTGTAAAATAAGAATGTGTTCTTAACTGACTTGCCTAGTTAAATAAAATGATAAATGTCATACAAATCAGAATTAATCTTTGTAAGTAGGTGCTCTCTCTTATTGATAATCTGTAATTCACACAACTGACACAACCAACTAATGTCTTTGTCCATAAAATATGGCCTATATTCTCATATTCCATAGTATGCAATCTGCAAGGTCTTTCAGCCAGGAGTATGGCACATTTGTGCTCTCAAACCTTATAGCATGTAGTATCTGTGGCGTGATTGTATCTGTCTGATTTCTTTGCAAAGTACTAATAAACTATTTGAATATGTCCACATTTCCTCAACTCAAAATGTAGTACAGCTGCCTAGTCAAATAATTTATCTCCCATCCACCCCAATGGTATTTCCTGCTGAGATGCTTTCACAGTGCTTTTCCGAGGGAACACTGTTGACCAACCACTATCAGTTTGATCAACAGCCAGAGCTGCTATAAAAAAAAGACTAAAATCCTGTATCCATTGAATACCACAGAAGAGGGATATACAGTAGTTTGCATTGTATTTCTACAATTGATCCATGCAAACACTTTTTATGTAGATGACATAAATGGTAGAGCTGATATGACCCCTCGTTTTTTGGGGGGGATCCTGTTTTCAGAAACTGAGAAACTGTAGCATACAGTTAGACCTTCTGGTAAATGGGGATTCTATAGAGACATACAAACAATGTGAGAAAATAAGAGAATAAAATACAAATGTGCAATTATGGCCTGGGACCTTGAAAACCTTTGCACCACCCAGTAATCCTGAAGCTGAGGCTAACACCGAGGATTTGAGCCATTGATTGTGCCATTTGTTGTAGTTTAAACAGTAATTGGAGACTGCTCAAAGTCATTGCAGACATTTTACTGTATATTATGTTTGCTCTCAGTTTTTTACTAGGAGTCCCTTCCTGGTGAATTTTCAGTGACTTATGTTAAACGCAATGCATGGAGTGTTGCTCTTATTTTTTTGAAGGGAGGGATAGAACTGCCCCAGTAGAGATGCCATCTAACACCCAGGAAGTTACGATTCAAACTCCCATTAGACATCTCTCTGAGCGTCATAATACGTTTTTTTTACTCATCAAATATAGAGTTTCGCTGAGCATCTATCTTCATTTAAGCCTGTAATGTATTGTAACGACCCAGGGTCATTACAGTATGAACAAAATAGGAATTCACAAGCAACAGAAAATGTGCCTATTCGGCACAACCAATGGATCACTCATTACTGCCAATACAGGAAGGCTACAACAGCTACATGTTTTATTTATGTAACCTTCATTTAACTAGGCAAGTCGGTTAAGAACCAATTATTGCTTACAATGACGGCCTACTCCGGCAAAAACCCTAACGACTCCCAATCACGGCTGGTTGTGATACAGCCTGGAATCGAACCAGAGTCTGTAGTGACGCCTCTAGCACTGAGATGCAGTGACTTAGACCGCTATGCCACTCAGGAGCCCAATACACTGTTTTAGAAGTTTTAGAAGTAAGTTAGTTGCTCAACGAAACTCCATATTTGACAATAAAACGCTTGCAAAGCTGTCTATTGGGAGTTTGAATCGGAGCTTCCTGGGTGTTAGACATCTCTAACGCACAGATACTGGGTCAGTATTGAACCAAAGTCAAAGGTCCTAATGTCAATAGGCCTACTGTAAATGTTGTAACATTGCTGCTTGAACATCGCTGGTGCCTAAAATACAATACAATATCGCCCCTTGTGGCAAATGTTTACAAAACCAGACAAAGGGAGCCAATTACAAAAGTGTTTCCAGGGGTTTCTGTTGAATGACGTGGACATTGACCAGTCAACTACAACTTTGTAGTTTGCTGGCCAATCCCAAGTGGTCTTTGGTTTCAAGTGGGCGGGCTCTATCGCTATCACAGGGAGAGGACCTGACCGTACAAGCAAAGCGGAAAGAAAATGGCGGCCGTGGCTGCGGAGCCAGGAGCTGCTGCGGCATCAACAACAACAGCGGGGAACAGTGGTGATTTCGAACCGGAACCGGTGCCGGAGGCCAAAATCGACTTCGATGCGACGCAGGAGTACGCACCAGTAATGGACCATGTTCACCAACTCAAGGATGGGGATGCAGTTCAGGAATGCAACCAGGTCCAAATGGAGCTAGTGAGCAGGCCAGACCTAGAAGCAGCGGGAAAAGCCCTCGCTGCTAGTGCAGAGGATGAACAGATCGAGGCAGGCTGTCTTGGGGTCGGTGTAGAAAAAACGGAGAACCATGCTCTCGAGGGCTTTGGTTCCAAATACACCATGTCGCGAGCGGAACGTTTGAAACAGTTTTTTTCGCCGAATGTTGAACCTGCAAACGAGGTCAGTAAGCACGAGCCCTACGCCTGCCTTCAGAATAGCCCCATCTCCGATTCACAGCCATCGGTGGTCTTTTTGCATTCGTTCCCTGCGCAACCTGTGGCTACGGAGGCTGGGCTGTCGTTAGCAGAACCAGCAGAACCCATTATAGATTACGATAAGAACCCAGAATTAACCCAACCTACTAATATCGAGTGTGACTATAGAGCTTTAATTAAACCGTCTCACGAGGCTGAACTGGATCCCGAACCCGCAGATGAATTTCCTTCTGTCTCCGAGTACAAGAATGACGACCCCTCAGAAGCTGCTTCGCTTGAACGTCCCCAGTCCATAGACCACGTCGACTTTCTACCAATTCTAGAGAGGGAAACAGTCCTTGGGACACCCGTGGAGGCTGGTTACATGTGTGACTTTTCAAGCATAACAACCCAGAACATTCCGAGACCCGAGGTTCCTCTAATGCCAGTGGACCAGGTACCCTCCTCGGCAGAACTTGGAGACTCGTGCTCACCACAGAGGTTCGAAACGAATTTCAATGAAAGCGATCCAGTATCGAAACCCTCTCCCCCTGTGTCTGGTGCTGAAACTGAGGAGCTACAGCCTGAGTCTGTGCACAACCTGATACCTGGGTCGGAGGTTCGAGTATCTCTGGATCACATAATCGACGACGCACTGGTGGTGTCCTTTCAGTTAGGCAAGAAAATCTTCTCCGGGGTTCTGATGGACCTATCTAAAAGGTATATTATGATCCTTCTCAGAAATGTCTCTTATGTTTTTCTAGCTATGTCACTTTCTGTCACTTTTCTGTTCTTAAGTTTAGGTCTACACCTGGAATCATATCACTTTGTTTACTACTGACATCCATGGCGCGTACAATGTACACTCCTGAAATATGTGGTGTGTCTACATTCCTAACTTGTGCTTTGCAAACCCACGTCCCATCTTCCTAACCTTAACAGACACAGTTTTCTACTCTTGCCACAGGGCGAGGGGTCAAGCTACCATGTGACCTCTATAGGTTGACAACCAAGTCACAAAAATACAGAGAGTAACTGCTCTTATCCTCAATTATCTGGGCTGTGCTTTCAGTTTTTAGTCTTTTCAGTTTACAAAACTCATCTTGGTTTTATTTACAAAGTCCACTTACATCAGAGGTCAACTGGAGAGGAGGATCACATGAACAGTCAGTCTTATGGTGTAAGGTCAGTCTTATGATGTATTTCCATACAGGATTTACCCACGTGTTTTACCCAAAAGGCCCAGAGACTTTTCTGTTTCCATTTACGTGAGCCGGCACCCGTGCCTCAATGGACTATGGCTCCGGCAGACCTGCTCTCACTTGGGGCCAAAGCCAGGCCCACTGGTACTTTTCAGCTGTCATTTTACATAACAATGGCTAACTGTGAACCTTTAACACCTTCGCACAAAGCAACACTTTTTTTAAAATTATTCAGAGGTTGTTGATTCTGCTTTTCACCAGTCCTCACTGTCAGCCCTAGCTATGTAAACAATGCCCCTAGTATATCATAAAGGGTGTATACACTAGTGTAACACTGGGGTTACAGTCGAAAAGCAGCATTGGAGAATGGTGCAGTCGGTAGAGTAGAACTATGCTACTTTACCCCCCCTCCCTCGGTGTCTGTCTTATTTTCCTCTTTGTAATTTATCACCCGCCTCATCAACACCTTCCCCCCCACTCCACACTTCTCTCTCTCACTTATCAGCTGCAGATCTATATTTAGGGTCATCGTTAAACTTTCTTATTTTTGCCTGGGGCCTATGTAAATTATCCTTATTTGGTTAAGAAAGGGTGCCATCTGCACACACAAACTTTACTAAACTATCAGAGGAAATCAACACTTTGTGGTGTTTCCCTTCACAAGCGGCTCTTTGTGGAGTTGTTCTTTAGATGTTCATATCATTTCAGGGGATAATATCAGGATATCTTCATATCATTTCAGGGGATAATATCAGGATATCTTCATAGCATATCAGGATATCTTCATATCATTTCAGGGGATAATATCAGGGTATCTTCATATCCTGATATGCTATGAATATATCCTGACATTATATCCTGAAATGATATGAACATATCCTGATATTATATCCTGAAATGATATGAAGATATCCTGATATGCTATGAAGATATCCTGATATTATACCCTGAAATGATATGAAGATATCCTGATATTATATCCTGAAATGATATGAATATATCCTGATATTATATCCTGAAATGATATGAACATATCCTGATATTATATCCTGAAATGATATGAAGATATCCTGATATTATATCCTGAATTGATATCTTCATATAATTTCAGGATAGCTTCATATCATTTCAGAGTATAATATCAGGATATGTTAATTTCTGGTGTTATACCGTGTAGACCAAGGCTATTAATATAGTCTATCAATACATGGAATAATATATGCTATAACTTGGGAAACCACATTAGTTTAAATTGCTATGATAAGATCCTGAGCAGTGGTCATCTCAAAGACAATGGTCAGTTCATTGCAATGACAAGATGGAGGCCACTAAAACCTTAGGGTTTCCTTTTCCAATCTTAGAACACTGTAGATAATCAACACCCTCTACAAACAAAATACTTTTAAAAAAACAATCCTTATTATTGAGTCTAAGCAGAGATCTGTATATAATGACAAGATGATTATGTCTCCGCTTTAACAATAGGAGTCGTTGTCCTAAAGAGGGGAAGGCAGGCAACATAGAAACTCATTGGGCTTATTTAGGATAGATTTTGGTGAGAGTTAAACCTCTTGTTTCGCATTTTCCTCTCTAGTTTAAGGGATCGGTTTATGGCTTTTGTTTTCCAAAAGTCCCCTGAGTGCAGGCCTTGTGCCTGTGATTGGCCAGAGTGTGTTCCATAACATAGGTCATTAGAGAACGACCTATATAGATTCTTTTTAGGGCCGATACCGATTTTGAGGGTCAAGGAGGCCAATTGACAATATTTTAGACTGATATTCAATATCATTAAATTTAAAAATGCTGATTACAAAATTTCTCAGAGACAGCCATGTTTACATTCATTTAAAAAATCAAACAAAAAATGTGATTTTGATAAAACAATCGAATTACATTACAACACAATGGTGATAATTGTATTTGAATGGTAAATCATTTGATAAACTGGGTAAATTAAGATGGCAACGGCTTACTCAAAATACAGGTGAATGCATATTCAACAGGAGTATTTGAGCTTGTTTGGGATGACCAGTGTCTAAGGTGCTACAGATGACAGTCTGTATTCCTTCCATGTGGGACTTCTACTGATCAACAACGTTTACATAGAAGCATCACTCCATGTCAAGCCTGTATGGAAAGACATCATATAGGCACTGCTTTTAGTTTGACTATATTAAATAACATCTATTCAATCCAAATGGGTCCAATGTAACTTAAAGATTTGGGATCGCGGATGCTTATGAAACTAGTATTATTTTGGTAATTTTCCGTGATCAGGATTTTTTTGTTTGTTTCAGATGTGATTAATCTCTAAACAGCTCTGCTGCTAGGATGAAACAACTCAATTGGCTAGTTCCGCTATGTGCCAAGAATTGGGCGGGTTGTAACTTGATTCTACTGCTACGATTGGATAGAGTTAGGCTGTGACTCCACTTCCTTTCACATCCCTCCATCGCTCATATCACTTGGTGCTGTTTACGGCTACTATGAGAACTATCTCAATGGCGATGAAGTTTGCTACAAAGTCATAATGTGCATAATATCTAACGAGAGCGAGGCTAGGGAAAAAAGATCACATGATGATGCAAGGTCTGTTCGAAGGACTCATATCTGAGTAGTGAGAATGCACGGAAGACACATTTCAGTTGAAGTCATTCAGTTGTACAACTGACTTGGTATCCCCCCTTTCATTCAGTTGTTCAACTGACCAGGTATCCCCCCTTTCATTCAGTTGTACAACTGACCAGGTATCCCCCCTTTCATTCAGTTGTTCAACTGACCAGGTATCCCCCTTTCATTCAGTTGTTCAACTGACCAGGTATCCCCCTTTCATTCAGTTGTTCAACTGACCAGGTATCCCCCTTTCATTCAGTTGTTCAACTGACCAGGTATCCCCCTTTCATTCAGTTGTTCAACTGACCAGGTATCCCCCTTTCATTCAGTTGTTCAACTGACCAGGTATCCCCCTTTCATTCAGTTGTTCAACTGACCAGGTATCCCCTCTTTCATTCAGTTGTACAACTGACCAGGTATCCCCCTTTCATTCAGTTGTACAACTGACCAGGTATCCCCCTTTCATTCAGTTGTTCAACTGACTAGGTATCCCCCCTTTCATTCAGTTGTTCAACTGACCAGGTATCCCCTCTTTCATTCAGTTGTACAACTGACCAGGTATCCCCCCTTTCATTCAGTTGGACAACTGACTAGGTATCCCCTCTTTCATTCAGTTGGACAACTGACTGGGTATCCCCCTTTCATTCAGTTGGACAACTGACTGAATCGATAGTTACATATCGCAATATTATTTTGGGGATGATATTATATTGATCCTATAACTCCAAGTATGGATTTAAATATTTGCTTGTTTTTGTTGCTCTGTAGCATGCAGGTAGCCTAGTGGTTAGAGTGTTGGACCAGTAACCAGCAGGTAGCCTAGTGGTTGGAGTGTTGGACCAGTAACCAGCAGGTAGCCTAGTGGTTAGAGTGTTGGGCCAGTAACCAGCAGGTAGCCTAGTGGTTAGAGTGTTGGGCCAGTAACCAGCAGGTAGCCTAGTGGTTAGAGTGTTGGACTAGTAACCAGCAGGTAGCCTAGTGGTTAGAGTGTTGGGCCGGTAACCAGCAGGTAGTCTAGTGGTTAGAGCGTTGGACTAGTAACCAGCAGGTAGCCTAGTGGTTAAAGTGTTGGGCCGGTAACCAGCAGGTAGCCTAGTGGTTAGAGCGTTGGACTAGTAACCAGCAGGTAGCCTAGTGGTTAGAGCGTTGGACTAGTAACCAGCAGGTAGCCTAGTGGTTAGAGCGTTGGACCAGTAACCAGCAGGTAGCCTAGTGGTTAGTGTTGGGCCGGTAACCAGCAGGTAGCCTAGTGGTTAGAGTGTTGGGCCAGTAACCAGCAGGTAGCCTAGTGGTTAGAGTGTTGGGCCAGTAACCAGCAGGTAGCCTAGTGGTTAGAGCGTTGGACTAGTAACCAGCAGGTAGCCTAGTGGTTAGAGCGTTGGACTAGTAACCAGCAGGTAGCCTAGTGGTTAGTGTTGGGCCGGTAACCAGCAGGTAGCCTAGTGGTTAGAGTGTTGGGCCAGTAACCAGCAGGTAGCCTAGTGGTTAGAGTGTTGGGCCAGTAACCAGCAGGTAGCCTAGTGGTTAGAGTGTTGGGCCAGTAACCATCAGGTAGCCTAGTGGTTAGAGTGTTGGGCCAGTAACCAGCAGGTAGCCTAGTGGTTAGAGTGTTGGGCCAGTAACCAGCAGGTAGCCTAGTGGTTAGAGTGTTGGGCCAGTAACTGAAAGGTCGCTGGATCGAATCCCTGAGCTGATAAGGTAAAAATCTTGTCGTTCTGCCCCTGAGCAAGGCAGGTAAACGCACTGTTCCCCAGGCACCGAAGACGTGAATGTCGAATAGGGCAGCTCCCCGCACCTCTCTGATTCAGAGAGGTTGGGTTAATTGTGGAAGATGCATTCAGTTGTACAACTGACTAGGTACCTCCCTTTCCCTAACTAGTGCTAGTTGGCTGTACCTGCGCCAAAACCCCAGTATATTTCATCCTATAGCTTGTTCTCCATCTTTTTAAATACTGAGCCAACATATTTTCAGTACTTTTATTTCAATTACTGATCAAAACTAATTTTCTCAGCAGCAAATATATAGTGAGCAATATGTTTGAAACATCAGATCGCAACACATATAGAATGGTGAGAATCACATATAGAATGGTGAGAATCACATATAGAATGGTGAGAATCACATATAGAATGGTGAGAATCACAACACATATAGAATGGTGAGAATCACAACACATATAGAATGGTGAGAATCACAACACATATAGAATGGTGATAATCACAACACATATAGAATGGTGATAATCACAACACACAGAATGGTGAGAATCACAACACATATAGAATGGTGAGAATCACATATAGAATGGTGATAATCACAACACACATAGAATGGTGATAATCACAATACATATCGTATCGGCCCCTACGTATCGTGATAATATCGTGAGGTCCCTGGCCATTCCCAGCCCTATACTATCCAATAAGCCTATTTCAGATCTAGGGGTAGAATCTGTTTCTTGACCAAGCCATCTTTTTGTCTAGCATCCCTTGATAAGGAAAGAGAAGATGGTGGTTGCGTGACAATGAAAGGTGTTGGTTGATAAGGAGGCTGCTGTGATGGAAAGCAAAGGCAGTGGCAAGGAACGGCATGTTCTCCTGTTCATGGCTGTTTCATTAGTTGTGATCAGTCTTCCTAATCCTTGTGCAATTTTACACTTCGTGTCGGCTGTCACCGAGGAATCTGCATTTTTCGGCGGTTTCAAGGATGTTTTTAAGTAGGAACGGATGGGCTCATGGCCAGATTAATGCAAGGATGGATGTACTTGCTTTATGTAACTGCCAGGGAAGCAATTAGTTTTAACTTGACACATCCTTCTGGTTTAGAGAGATTGAATGTTTGTATGTAGCCTTCAGTGCATTAATTAAGTACAAGCATCCCAACCCTCCACGTTTAATGTTATGCTCTGAAAAAGGCCGTAGCCTACCACATTGTCCAGTTACATTTTCAGTTTCCATGATGGCTCAGTGCAGTCCAGACCACGTCAAGGTGACTTATGAGGAATCCCTTTCCCCCTATTCTATTAGAGAATATTCTCTATCTATCCTGTGCAGACTGTTCCACACCTTGACCCAGTGCTGTGATGTTTTATTCCTAGTCATCTGGTGTTAGCTAAAACACCATGTGCCATCATCTCTGCTCTGCTGGGAAAAAATATTTTC
This sequence comes from Oncorhynchus tshawytscha, assembly GCF_018296145.1. Classification (NCBI taxonomy): domain Eukaryota; kingdom Metazoa; phylum Chordata; class Actinopteri; order Salmoniformes; family Salmonidae; genus Oncorhynchus; species Oncorhynchus tshawytscha. The sequence goes on along the minus strand of NC_056458.1, from coordinate 43,355,937 downwards.
AGCCCTGATCCTCCATCCTCAACCTGAATCTTGGCTGGTATTGTTTCATACCATCTCCTCGCCTATGTAAACCGTGCACAATCTTTCTTCAAATTAGAGAAATTACATTCTCCTTGGCCTAAATTATATCATTATAATTAGTGGTTCCTGTGACTGCAATTGGATCCGTTACTGAAGTTGCCCTCACCCATGAATGGCAAGTCAAATCAAATCAAATTTATTTATATAGCCCTTCGTACATCAGCTGATATCTCAAAGTGCTGTACAGAAACCCAGCCTAAAACCCCAAACAGCAAGCAATGCAGGTGTAGAAGCACGGTGGCTAGGAAAAATTCCCTAGAAAGGACATGAAGCAGATCATGTTTTTTGTTGTTGGGACTACACAAAATAATATTTTTTAATCAAATGCTTCAACATTACATTTTTGATTCAATGATTAAAATATTAATTTATAATATGCATTGAATGTTTGTGCATCAAGTGCATTGAAAAGCAACACTTCTCTGCATAGGTTTACTCTCCCATTTGTTTAATCATGTTTTGCCGTCGCGTTGTATTAATTTACAAGATGCTAGACATGATTAGAGGTCGACCGATTAATTAGGGCCGATTTAATTAGGGCCGATTTCAAGTTTTCATAACAATCGGAAATCGGTAGTTTTGGGTGCCGATTTGCCAATTTTCTTTAATTTTTCTTTTATTATTGTAAAAAAAAATATATATATATACCTTTATTTAACTAGGCAAGTCAGTTAAGAACACATTCTTACTTTCAATGACGGCCGAGGAACGGTGGGTTAACAGCCTCATTCAGGTCAGAATGACAGATTTTCACCTTGTCAGCTCGGGGGATCCAATCTTCCAACCTTACAGTTAACTAGTCCAACGCAATAACGACCTGCCTCTCTAGTTGCACTCCACAAGGAGACTGACTGCCTGTTACGCGAATGCAGTAAGCCAAGGTAAGTTGCTAGCTAGCATTAAACTTATCTTATAACAATCAATCATAATCACTAGTTAACTACACATGGTTGATGATATTACTAGATATTATCTAGCGTGTCCTGTGTTGCATATAATCTGACTGAGCATACAAGTATCTAAGTATCTGACTGAGCGGTGGTAGGCAGAAGCAGGCGCGTAAACATGAATTCAAACTGGACTTTCGGGCGTTTTGCCAGCAGCTCTTCGTTGTGCGTCAAGCATTGCGCTGTTTATGACTTCAAGCCTATCAACTCCCGAGATGAGGCTGGTGTAACCAAAGTGAAATGGCTAGTTAGTTAGCGCGCGCGGTAATAGCGTTTCAAACGTCACTCGCTCTGAGCCTTCTAGTAGTTGTTTCCCTTGCTCTGCATGGGTAACGCTGCTTCGATGGTGGCTGTTGTCGTTGTGTTGCTAGTTCGAGCCCAGGGAGGAGCGAGGAGAGGGACGGAAGCTATACTGTTACATTGGCAATACTAAAGTGCCAAAAAGAACATCCAATAGTCAAAGGTTAATGAAATACAAATGGTATAGAGAAAAATAGTCCTATAATTCCTATAATAACTACAACCTAAAGCTTCTTACCTGGGAATATTGAAGACTCATGTTAAAAGGAACCACCAGCTTTCATATGTTCTCATGTTCTGAGCAAGGAACTGAAACGTTAGCTTTCTTACATAGCACATATTGCACTTTTACTTTCTTCTCCAACACTTTTGTTTTTGCATTATTTAAACCAAATTGAGCATGTTTCATTATTTACTTGAGGCTAAATAGATTTTATTGGTGTATTATATTAAAGTTAAAATAAGTGTTCATTCAGTATTGTTGTAATCGGCCCTCTATTCCGCAACAAAGCCTCCTTCACTCACGCCGCCAAGCTTACCCTAGTAAAACTGACTATCCTACCGATCCTCGACGATGTCATCTACAAAATGGCTTCCAACACTCTACTCAGCAAACTGGATGCAGTATATCACAGTGCCATCCGTTTTGTCACTAAAGCACCTTATACCACCCACCACTGCGACTTGTATGCTCTAGTCGGCTGGCCCTCGCTACATATTCGTCGCCAGACCCACTGGCTCCAGGTCATCTACAAGTCCATGCTAGGTAAAGCTCCGCCTTATCTCAGTTCACTGGTCACGATGGCAACACCCATCCGTAGCACGCGCTCCAGCAGGTGTATCTCACTGATCATCCCTAAAGCCAACACCTCATTTGGCCGCCTTTCGTTCCAGTACTCTGCTGCCTGTGACTGGAACGAATTGCAAAAATCGCTGAAGTTGGAGACTTTTATCTCCCTCACCAACTTCAAACATCAGCTATCTGAGCAGCTAACCGATCGCTGCAGCTGTACATAGTCTATTGGTAAATAGCCCACCCATTTTCACCTACCTCATCCCCATACTGTTTTTATTTATTTACTTTTCTGCTCTTTTGCACACCAATATCTCTACCTGTACATGACCATCTGATCATTTATCACTCCAGTGTTAATCTGCAAAATTGTAACTATTCGTCTACCTCCTCATGCCTTTTGCACACATTGTATATAGACTCCCCCTTTGTTTTCTACTGTGTTATTGACTTGTTAATTGTTTATCCCATGTGTAACTCTGTGTTGTCTGCTCACACTGCTATGCTTTATCTTGGCCAGGTCGCAGTTGTAAATGAGAACTTGTTCTCAACTAGCCTACCTGGTTAAATAAAGGTGAAAAAAAAAAATTTGTCATTATTACAAATAAATAAAAAATCGTCCGATTAATCAGTATCGGCTTTTTTGGTCCTCCAATAATCGGTATCGGTGTTAAAAAATAAAAAATAAAAAAAAACATAATCGGTCGACCTCTAGACATGACATAAGGAAATGGGTTGGTATTGGACTATTTGTTTTGAGTGTATCTCCTCTTAAAGGGATACAGCTTTTTGTCATTTCAGCCAGTAGTTTTGAAAGTAGCTCACAAACCAAAACGGCCCCGAAAAATTGTACTCAATTTTGTACAACGTCATCCATTTCGTATATATGTTACACACTGGAAAAATCTAATAAAAATCCTGAAATTTGTATGTTACAAATTTCACTTTGTACAATATGTTATGAATTTGTAAATGCGTAAGATCCCATTCAATCTCTTTAAGGAAGAGTATAGATCCATTGTTTTGTTCTCCACCCGGCACAGCCAGAAGAGGACTGGCCACCCCCCAGAGCCTGGTTCCTCTCTAGGTTTCTACCTAGGTTCCTGCCTTTCTACACGCTTCTACATCTGCATTGCTTGCTGTTTGGGGTTTTAGGCTGGGTTTCTGTATAGCACTTTGTGACATCGGCTGATGTAAAAAGGGCTTTATAAATACATCTGATTGATTCTCCAAAGGGGAGGAAGGGTAGTTCAGTACAGACCCACTAGAGGTAGGATATGACCCATCCTGCCTACAATCCTTTGTGCTTTCATCACAATAGCACATTCAGAGATCCATTTATAGCCATTAATCCAAAATAATGAATAGGTTTTAAACAAAAAAACACTTTCTGTTTGTCATAGATTGATAATATATGAGATGAAAGGCAGGTTCCTAACGAGTTCAGGAAGCCACGCTAGCGCTCTGTGAGATGTTCACAGCGATGGGGACAGATGTTTTGATCAAGAGGGACCTTTCAAGAATAAACACATTTTCTCTAACGCTAAACATACAAATATGTATTTTACTGTTATAAGGAAGGTAAATTCTTCAAGTTAGTGGTTTTATAATTTGATTATACTAGATTTAGAAAGCATATAAGTCATTTCAAGCCTTATTTATCCAGTTTTGTTGACTAGGAAATGCGTTGTATAAAATATTTCAGATTTTTATCATATTTGCACTGTGTCCTCAAAAGTGACTACACCTCAGCCATGTATAACTATTTTGACCAGAAAGGTGAGATTTTAACCTTTCTTGGAGTGTGCAACATTACTAGCTATTGTTTATGGTCTTCTCATGATAAATAACTACTTTTGGGGATTACATGGAGTTAAATTTAAGTGATTTTAAGACTTTATTGTTTCTGATTCACTTTCTATTTTAATGAATAAAGTTGGAGGGAAGTTTAGCATTAATATTGTAAACAAAGTTTGGTTTCCTGCTGTGTTTTCAGGGCCTTGTGCACTGCAGTTACCTACGGTGGTTTTGTGTTTGTCTGTGGGAACTCCTTTGATCTCATGCAACACTAATTTAGTGTGCCACTGTTCTTCACAGTACTCTTTTTATGTCTGAAACTTTACTCCTCGCATGTTCAGGATTTAATGGCTTTAGATGTATGTACTAAATGTACCTATGTAGGCCTGTAATTAGAAATGTCTTGAATTAGCATGAAATGTCAGAAATACAAGAAACACTCAAAACAAACAAAGCCAATGAATGATATGAGTTATTTTGTTGTTGTGGTTGAGTTATCCACAGTTTCTAAATCCTCTCAACTTTCTATTCTCAGGTTTGGACCCTATGGAATTCCAATCACTCTGTTCCCGGAGAGAGAATACAAGGAGAAACCCGAATCTATGCAGCTAAAGACGGAACAACACCAGCCAGAGACCGAGAATGTGGAAAAGCCAGTCCAGGAAAACCCCGATGGCCAAGTCGCCACAGTGCCCGAACCGAACCCTGACCCCCAGTCTAACCCATGGACTTCAAAACCTCCCCCACTGTTTCAGGAAGGCGCCCCTTACCCTCCCCCTTTGTTCATCAGGGACACCTACAACCAGTCGATACCTCAGCCGCCTCCCCGTAAGATCAGGCGGCCCAAGCGCAGGCTGTACCGCGAGGAGCCCACCTCCATCATGAACGCCATCAAGTTGCGGCCCCGTCAGGTGCTCTGTGACAAGTGCAAGGGCGCTGTCACGACAGTGGACAAGCGGGAGCCGCGCAGAGGCCCCGTGTCAGACTCTAGGAGCGAGGATGCCAAGCGGAGACGCAACGACAGCGCTGTCAGCAAGCGGCCGCGCAACGACCCCCGCTCAGAGGAGAAGAGCCGTGCTGCTGAGGTGGCCAAACGGCAGGTCTCCTCTTCTTCCTCTTCTCTGAGCCAGGTTAAGGGCGGAGCTGGAGGGAACAGGGTTCTGAGAGCGACCTCCACCACAACATCATCACCGGTGAACAGCGGCTCCAGAGTCCAGCTCAATGCCAAGAAAGTGCTGCAGAGCAAAAATGTTGATCACTCCAAGGCCCGGGAGGTGCTGAAACTGGCCAAGGCCCAGAAGAGGCAGAGGGAGACTACGGTAGTCACTGACAGCAGTGGCAACGCCAAGACGATGACGAGGGCAGCCGCCCTGCAGGAGGCCCACGCACACCAGAAGGTCCACTTCACTCGGCGGCTGCAGCAGATCAGCGGGGTGGGACCAAGCAGCGCCACCCCTCTCCCACCCAGGATGCGCATCAAGCCTCAAAGGTACCGTAATGAAGAGAACGACTCTTCTACATGTAAGCCGCCTTGCCTGGAGAAAGTGCCGGGAAGTGGCTGTTTGTCCCCTCCAAAGCCAGACGCGCCCCGCTGCACCGCCACATGCTCCTCCTCCTCCTCCTGCTCCACAGGCCAGGCCGCTGCTGCTGAAAGCCAGGGCCCTGATAACGGGCCAGAACCTGAGGTTTGTCCTCAGCCCCAAGTGGAGCCCCCCACAGCCAAGGAGCATGGTGACCCCAAGGCGGAGCCGGAGGAGCAGGGGGCAGGAGGAGAGGCGGGAGACGCGTGGCAGCAAGGCTGGCAACCTTGTCGTTTTCATGAACCTTAACCCCGGCCAGCCGGACTCCTCTAATACCTCTATGTGCAGCGTTGATAGTGCAGACGACTTAAAGTCCTCGGACTCAGAGTGTAGCTCTACGGAGAGCTTTAACTTTCCCCCTCCCGGTCGCCCCTCGCCCCCTGTCCCCGGCACGTCCTCAGCAGTCGCTGACCCGTCGCCTGCCCCTACGGAAGAGAAAAAGCCCTGTAAATCTCAGAAAGTGTTTTCTAAAAATGTGTCTAAGTGTGTCTCTCTAGAGGGCAGGACCATTTGCGTAGGGGACATTGTTTGGGCCAAAATATATGGCTTTCCCTGGTGGCCAGCCCGCGTCTTAGGCATTCAGATCAGTCGTAAAGATAATGGGCTCTTAGTCAGGCAGGAGGCCCGTGTCGCCTGGTTCGGTTCACCCACCACCTCCTTCCTGGCTCTTGCACAGGTCGCCCCTTTTCTAGAAAGCTTCCAGTCACGCTTCGACAAGAAGAGAAAGGGCTTGTACCGTAAAGCCATCACAGAGGCAGCCAAGGCTGCCAAGCAGCTCACTCCCGAGGTTCGCGCCTTGCTTACACAATTCGAGACGTGAGGTGGTGTGCTTTGGGGGAAAAGGAAAGGTAGGCAAAAATGGCACCCACTTTTGTCCCCCCCTGCATCTCTCCCCTGCTCGTCACCTACAGGGCCCCCTCACCTTCCAGGGAGAAAGAAACTAAATATTTCAGGCCAGAACACAACCAGTAATCTTTTTTTTGTGTTTTTTTGTACGCTTGAAAAGGGACTGGATGGTATGGGGTTATGAACCTTGCTGGGTAAATAAGGATGGCAGTGTATTTTTACTTTATCCTATCAAGGATCACCTTTTCCAACCTGGTGGAAATCTGGTAATTGTATATTTTAGGAACATTTTTATTCACTGGTCAGTGATTTGGAATATTCTCCTTTTACTTCTTAAATTGAAGCCTTTAAATGTCACTCTTTGTGCAAAGAAACTTACGTCATGTTTTAACACCGCGGGTTCATAGGTTGATCGATCGAGTTCCGCTGCCAATTGTCAAAATCTTAGAGACAAAAGGGTATTTCTTTCAGTCTATGCAACAAATGGTTCAGTGTCAGATACTGTGAATGGAAAGATACAGGATCTGAGCAGGAGTAGATATTATGTATCTGTATGGGTGGAAGACATGCTGTGATGTGACCAGGAAGTGGACACTTGTGGATTTGAAGAGAGAGCAGGCAAATAGGGGCTCATGTATCTGCTGTACCTCAGACATAGTCATAGCTGCCTGGCTGTGGGAGCTGCCTGCCAGGACTTTCCAGACAGTTGAGCTTTGGTAGCGAGGAGCCTTTGAGCCAGACAGGTGAGCCGGGGTGGTGAGGAACCTTTAAGCTAGACAGGTGAGCCGGGGTGGTGAGGAGCCTTTAAGCCAGACAGGTGAGCCTTGGTAGCGAGGAGCCTTTAAGCCAGACAGGTGAGCTGGGGTGATGAGGAACCTTTAAGCCAGACAGGTGAGCCGGGGTGATGAGGAACCTTTAAGCCAGACAGGTGAGCCGGGGTGATGAGGAACCTTTAAGCCAGACGGGTGAGCCTTGGTAGCGAGGAGCCTTTAAGCCAGACAGGTGAGCCGGGGTGATGAGGAGCCTTTAAGCCAGACAGGTGAGCCGGGGTGATGAGGAGCCTTTAAGCCAGACAGGTGAGCCGGGGTGGTGAGGAACCTTTAAGCCAGACGGGTGAGCCGGGGTGGTGAGGAGAGGATGGTGTGCTGCTCCTCATCCTCTCTCTAAATAGAGATGGCTATTGATACAGTACCCCCACCCATATTTCTACAGTGCTACTACATACTCTAGTTCCCTTGACTCTCTTCTCGGCCTCCACAGTCCCCCAGTCTCTGTTCTTCTATCTGACTGTCCTGTCTACCTAATGCTCTACTGAGTTATCCAAGACTGTTCTATCCCTACTTCTCTAATCTTCCTAGCTAGCGCCTTGGTTTTTTCATACATAAAATGATGCCCAGTTGTTTTAAAATCACTGATTTAATGAATTGTCAGCATCGGGACATTTTCAACAAACATTTAGTTGATGCAGCGAAAGCTTCCCATTCTAATGATATTGAGTCGACTAGCATTGGCCGTGGGAAGCCATTTTAGTTACTCCTCACATAGACCGATGTGATATGGTAGCACGACGTTACATGGAGTGACTATATTTTTTTGCCAATTGTGTTAAACTTTTACTATGGGTTTGCCATATCTTGTTGATTTATTAAGTTTCCCAGTGATTTCTCAGTTTCCGTTGTTAGACCTACTTCACCCTAATTTGAAGTGGGAAATGTGTGTTGATTTTATTTGGTGCGTCTGAACCCTATCTTCTATCACTTCCTTCAGTGCTTGGCTAATCTCGTACGACTGTGAATCTTGATTTTATATATTATGTACAGTACAATCTGTATCAAATTATTTAGAACTTTCATGATGATTCATGTTAAAGTTTTTTTTTAGTGTGACTGAGGGGAGGGCAGGATGAGGAAAGGTGACCTCTCCTGCTGGCTGAGGGGGGTTGTGCGGAAATTGAATCATCCTGGCTGAAAGGGGGTGGGGGAATGGAAAGAACCTCTCCTGCTGGCTGTAGGGTGGGGAGATGACCTATCCTGGCTGAAGGGGGGGGGGTTGTGAGGAAAGATGACCTATCCTGCCTGAAAAGGGGGAGGGGGGTTGAAGATGATCTGTTCTGTAATTATGGGTTCACTTCAGATTTGACCACTTCATCACAGAAATGAACTACATTTCCTAAATATGTTACTAGCCACTCTGACTAAATATGAAACGTACATACAGTAAAGACTAACATTGCCTCACTTTTGCCCTTTTGGCCCGAACAGGTAGAGATCAGAGGCCTCTTGCTTGGTAGCACACACTGACCTGACCATGGTTACAAGCAGAGACATGTATGGTTATGACAGTTGGTTCTGTTTCTTTCTGACCTCTATCATCTGTTTGCAGATCAGAGAATGCTGTATAGGAGACAAAAAAAAACACGTTGAAAAGTAACATTTGATGAACACTTGTGTAAATGTTTTCTGCTGTTTTTAAAAAGTATATAAATAAAATGTAAACTTTAAAGAATCTGCCCTAAGTTGTCGTCATTTTAGTGCTCCTACTTCCATTAACACCTACAAATCCAATGACGTTTATAAGCCTTCAGTTTCACCTTGAAACAAGCTGTTATAAAGACATTGATGGTCATTTGGAATTCGAGATACTTCTATTGTCTCTTTTGCACCAAATGCGGGGCCTTTGATGTTGACAATGACCACACCTTTTAAAATGGAGCTTGTGGTCTTTACATTAGCTGCGATTTTACTGCAACATTTTGTGGGGCTTTTATGAAATGGCAGACCTGTATAAAAACACATTTGCCAGTCAAGGCCCCTGTCTGTCACCTGGGGCTGTTAGCCAGTCAAGGCCCCTGTCTGTCACCTGGGGCTGTTAGCCAGTCAAGGCCCTGTCTGTCACCTGGGGCTGTTAGCCAGTCAAGGCCCCTGTCTGTCACCTGGGGCTGTTAGCCAGGCAAGGCCCTGTCTGTCACCTGGGGCTGTTAGCCAGACAAGGCCCCTGTCTGTCACCTGGGGCTGTTAGCCAGACAAGGCCCCTGTCTGTCACCTGGGGCTGTTAGCTAGACAAGGCCCCTGTCTGTCACCTGGGGGCTGTTAGCCAGACAAGGCCCCTGTCTGTCACCTGGGGCTGTTAGCCAGACAAGGCCCCTGTCTATCACCTGGGGCTGTAAGCCAGACAAGGCCCCTGTCTGTCACCTGGGGGCTGTTAGCCAGACAAGGCCCCTGTCTGTCACCTGGGGCTGTTAGCCAGACAAGGCCCCTGTCTGTCACCTGGGGGCTGTTAGCCAGACAAGGCCCCTGTCTGTCACCTGGGGCTGTTAGCCAGACAAGGCCCCTGTCTGTCACCTGGGGCTGTTAGCCAGACAAGGCCCCTGTCTGTCACCTGGGGCTGTTAGCTAGACAAGGCCCCTGTCTGTCACCTGGGGCTGTTAGCCAGACAAGGCCCCTGTCTGTCACCTGGGGCTGTTAGCTAGACAAGGCCCCTGTCTGTCACCTGGGGCTGTTAGCCAGACAAGGCCCCTGTCTGTCACCTGGGGCTGTTAGCCAGACAAGGCCCCTGTCTGTCACCTGGGGCTGTTAGCCAGACAAGGCCCCTGTCTGTCACCTGGGGCTGTTAGCCAGACAAGGCCCCTGTCTGTCACCTGGGGGCTGTTAGCCAGACAAGGCCCCTGTCTGTCACCTGGGGCTGTTAGCCAGACAAGGCCCCTGTCTGTCACCTGGGGCTGTTATATGAATGATAATGGGAGGAAAAGGGGGAATATGGTAGAAAAATGTTGCGCAAAATCATTCCTTTTATTGAACAGAGTTTCTTACCTGCAAACAGATATAGGACCTATCTATCACCTGGTCAGACCGTTACTACTGTTCCAACGGGCTGATAAGCCTTACAGTAATAATTGTCTGACTAGGCAATAATTTAATAGCTAGGTCATACAGAACAAATCAACTTTTATACGTCACATGCTTCGTAAACAACAGGTGTGGAACAACAGTGAAAGGCTTACTTACGGGCTCTTCCCAACAATGCAGAGAGAGAAGTAATAATAATATACACAATGCAATGGTAACTTGGCTATATACACGGTGTACCAGTACTGAGTCGATGTGCAGGGGTACGAGTTAATGGAGGTAAATATGTACACGACCAGTCTTATGACTTGGAGGTAGAAGATGTTCAGGGTCCTGTTGGTTCCAGACTTGGTGCATCGGTACCGCTTACTGTGCGGCAGCAGAGAGAACAGCATGACTGACACCGTCTGGTATAGAGGTCCTGCATGGCAGATCATTGACTTCATAGGCTATAATGGAAAAAGAACCATTGCTAAAGTGCTGTCGGTCAGTGGATTGAAAGCAATGCTTTTGTAAATGAAATGGTACTGTGAAGTAACGTTTTGGTTTGAAATACAAATTAAAAGACAACCTATATATGTATGTTAAAGGAGTGGCATACACAACCGTATTTAAATAAAACAATCCACTCGGCAGCTGTCTAGGTTATCTGGCTTGAATCTCAAGGACATTTGAATATTCCGTTGAGTTAAATGCATGGCAGACCAGCAAACTGCTGAAACGTTTATGACTGAACACGATGACTCATTTGTGATGTCTATCTTGGTTTGCCACTGTCAGATACTTGCTAGGGCTGAGACATCCGTACAGGACAACTCAGGTAGAGATACATACATGAGCCCTCCCAAAACGCCTTAGGAGTGTTCTCGAGTCTGCAAGTAAAGCCATTGTAGCGTGAACAGTGTACTGTTTACTCAAGGAGTACAAGGTTAATTCCCGAGTTCACTGGAGTCCCCTCAAAAACCTTGTGTTGTTGGCTGACTAATGACCTACAGTCCATATTCAATTAACATTTTAGTATTTGGATGAATGGCCGTCCTGCCAGGTACCATAGGATCGCCTTTTTCAATAATGTCTGTGCTTGTATAAAAAAAAAAGCCTTTTTTTTTTATTAGTGGCTATTGAATGTGCTTTTTACGGCCAAATACAGCAAGAACGTCCTCTGATTTGGATGAAAAGGTCCCTGATGTGTCCATCTCTCTCTTCTCTTCCAGCGCTGCAACGCTGAAGGGCTGCTGACGGGCCCTTGACTCCTAACACCGCCATTGGTTGCAAGACTGTCGAACGGAAGGACGTGTCCAGAATTGGAGACATGTCATGGACATAATTATTTTTTATTTAAGTATCGGAAAGAAGGAACATTTATATATTTATAATGGAAAGCAGACCTACTCCTCCAGGCCTATCCATCTGATTTGTTTTGAGCAAGGCGTCCATTTCCTCAAGAATGTGATCTTCGTTTGAGTGGAGACTTCTGCAGTAGACAAGCACACGTGGGTTCTCTGACTGTTATTGGTATCTGTTACAGACGTTGTGACAGGTCTTTGCAGGGTTTTATAGTAGGTTGATCAGTGATCTTGAAATGCAAAGAGAGCTTTGGGCCAGTAAAAGGTCGCTTGTTCGAATCTCTTGAGGCGACTAGGTGAAAAATCTTATCGATGTGCCCTTGAGCAAGGCACTTAACCCGACGAATTGCTCCTGTAAGTCGCTCTGGATAAGAGCGTCTGCTAAATGACTCAAATGTAAATGTAAAAAAAAAAAGGAATAAAAACAATACTATGTAAAATAAAATCAAAAATGTAGTGCAATAAAGATTGCATGTGCTATTGCAGTGCAGTCGCAGACAAATGGGTTTTTGTTGTGCGGGAAATATGATCTTGGTGTCTGTCTCTGCCACAACCATAAATTGGCTCCTGTTATTCCACAGTGAGCTACAAGCAGCCTTAGGGCTCGATTCAATCCGTATAGCTGAAGTCCAGCATTTTATAACGCGATTTAACATTTGGTGACGCTGGAACATTGCTTTTACATTTCGATCACGCTCGTAGCGCAGCTCTTCACGGATCGAATTGAGCCCTGCTGAACACCTCCAAATGTCTAGAATGTTCCTGGGGAGCTGGAGTGTTGCAGTACTTGAGGTGGGTCGTCTACAGTTGACAGTCAAATACAGGAAAACAAAGATGGGCCACTATCACACTCCTCCGCTCAGTGTCGTGTGACTTTCACACTGTCTTTCACCCTTCCCTTGGTTCTCTCCCCTTTATCCAGCTCAGAGGTTATATGACATTAAAATGTGCGAATTTAAGAATTTACATGTCATTTTCCTTGCCAGCTGTCCCTCCTCACTCTTTCTCTAGGGTCAAACCAACCTACATACAGTATTCATCTCCCCCCTCTCACATCAAGACACATAGGGCCAGTTGACTTGACCCCCCCCGTAGGCCATGATGTGATACAGGCCATATTGGGGATTCCAAAAGGGAAACGTTCAGTCAGTCAGGAGCAGCTGAAGAGAGCCACAGTGACTGAAACAGATGTGGCTCATCTCTCTTTCTCGTGTACATATATATATGCGTTTCAATACAATCAAATAGTTTACTTGACTAAACATACGACTGACTGGTGGTTGTGGGACATCCTGTTATTAATGTATCCGTATCGTAAAAATCAGTCAATTTGCTGTTTGCCTTTGTACTTGGTGTGTGACTTTTATTCTATATTGTACTTCGCCATCCTCTGAATAGTTAAGTCAAATAAAGGTCTACAAAGTAATTCATCTTTCAATACAATTTAACAACTACACTATGGCCCTGTACACACTGAGGTTGTACAACCCATTTGACAAAATGGTGTGATACCGCATATATTCTTGAGAAGTTGTGAAATTTGTCGTACATCAATTGCGTAAACCTGAGTGTTTACAGGCCGATGACACTTTCAATCCTCAAATCCTAACGTCAAAGAAGTGGCAAATGAAATCGCTCCATAAAAATACAATAAAAAAAGACAACGCAGCAAAGTAACAGTCACTGATCATTTAATGGCCCTTTCAGATTGTGTGTGAGAGATGGTGGGCAATCTTATTTAACCATGAAAGACTGTCTTTTAAATTTCAAAATGGATCCCACTCTGACACACCAGTGGAGGATCCTGACTGTCCGTCTCTTAGCTCTGAAGATGGGTGGCCAAGCCAGGTGTGACGACGGCTCTCAGACAGGCTCCTTATGCTGTGATCTGTTGTTGTCGTTAGGATTCTGAACAAAGTTGACAGAGTAGGAGCCGGTGCCCGAATCCTGGTTTACCTGGAAGTTTGATGTGGACAGACCAAATGGCCGCAGGAACATATTGCCCAAGTCCTTCAGTTTGCCTAATGACAGATAGATAGGGAGAGACATTAAAAAGCTAAATAATGACAAAAACGATGATGAAAAACAAAAATGACCAATAACACATGAAAACACTTAATTGAAGTCAGTATTTTTCTATTGACAATTGCAAATGAGAGGATATTCCAATACACTGTATGCTTAGCTTTGTTCTACTCTACAAACTCGGTACTTTAGAAGTGAGCTGTTTTCCCCAGCACAGCTCCAAGGGGCGGCAGCGTAGCCTAGTGGTTAGAGCATTGGACTAGTAACCGGAAGGTTGCAAGTTCAAACCCCCCAGCTGACAAGGTACAAATCTGTCGTTCTGCCCCTGAACAGACAGTTAACTAATTAAAGAGCCTCCCTCCCTACACACCGCTTCGTGGTCAATTTCAATTCCAAGCAGTTGAAATGTGTTCCCCACTCCCAGCCTAGTGAGTAGCAACTGGGTCCACACAACCTTATAGTGAGACCATGATGGAACAGAACCAGCCTGGGTCACCCTCACCTGACAACAATATGATTTAAAACATATCACAAGGCACCGTTGTTTTTTTGCTAGTCAGTGAATGTACTTTAGTCTTTAAAAACAAGTTGTAGAAACATCTCAATGGGGGGGGGACGATGCACCTGAGCTCAATTTTGAGTCTCATAGCAAAGGATCTGAATACTTATGTAAAAACAAGTTGTAGAAACATCTCAAGGATGATCAATGGGGGAACGATGCACCTGAGCTCAATTTTGAGTCTCATAGCAAAGGATCTGAATACCTGTAAATAAGCGATCTGTTTTTTTTTTTTTTAACATTTTTTTAATACATTTGCAAACATTTCTAAAAACCTGTTTTCGCTTTGTCATGTAAAAAGGGAAGGGGTCTGAATACTTTGCGAATGCACTGCACTTATGTCTTTGAAATGTTTTCCTGGGGGTGCAATCTATGCAAAACAATAGAAAAGCAGTTGGTGATCTCATACCCATCATATCGTCCTTCAGCTTCTCATTTCGCTCGTGGATCTGTTGTGGAAGCCGCTGTACGGAGGAGAGGGAGAGAGACAGTCGAGGTAAATGACTAGCCATGTGCCTGATTGCTGTGAAGACTACTGGCAGATACGGTTTACCTTCTGCTGATCTTATATTGTACTCATCCTACCAGCACTGTTTGAAATGGAACTTCACAGAATAAAACACTTTCCACTACTTTACCTTCAGGTTGTCTTGGCAACATCCCTGTGGTGGGAACACATTACACCTAACCCCTGCACTAGAGCTAGCGGGAGGTAAACCCATCACAGTAACACCTTATTATCCATCTCAAGTCAGAAGGAGCCCCTTTCCTCTGTTTTGTAATCACTGTCATCTTCTATCTAGGGTGCTGCAGGTCTACACAGCATCTTCCGTCTAGGGTGCTGCAGGTCCACACAGCATCTTCCATCTAGGGTGCTGCAGGTCTACACAGCATCTTCCGTCTAGGGTGCTGCAGGTCCACACAGCATCTTCCATCTAGGGTGCTGCAGGTCTACACAGCATCTTCCGTCTAGGGTGCTGCAGGTCTACACAGCATCTTCCATCTAGGGTGCTGCAGGTCTAGACACTTCCATCTAGGGTGCTGCAGGTCTACACAGCATCTTCCATCTAGGGTGCTGCAGGTCTACACAGCATCTTCCGTCTAGGGTGCTGCAGGTCCACACAGCATCTTCCGTCTAGGGTGCTGCAGGTCTACACAGCATCTTCCATCTAGGGTGCTGCAGGTCTAGACACTTCCATCTAGGGTGCTGCAGGTCTACACAGCATCTTCCGTCTAGGGTGCTGCAGGTCTACACAGCATCTTCCGTCTAGGGTGCTGCAGGTCCACACAGCATCTTCCGTCTAGGGTGCTGCAGGTCTACACAGCATCTTCCGTCTAGGGTGCTGCAGGTCTACACAGCATCTTCCGTCTAGGGTGCTGCAGGTCCACACAGCATCTTCCATCTAGGGTGCTGCAGGTCTACACAGCATCTTCCGTCTAGGGTGCTGCAGGTCCACACAGCATCTTCCATCTAGGGTGCTGCAGGTCTACACAGCATCTTCCGTCTAGGGTGCTGCAGGTCTACACAGCATCTTCCATCTAGGGTGCTGCAGGTCTAGACACTTCCATCTAGGGTGCTGCAGGTCTACACAGCATCTTCCATCTAGGGTGCTGCAGGTCTACACAGCATCTTCCGTCTAGGGTGCTGCAGGTCCACACAGCATCTTCCGTCTAGGGTGCTGCAGGTCTACACAGCATCTTCCATCTAGGGTGCTGCAGGTCTAGACACTTCCATCTAGGGTGCTGCAGGTCTACACAGCATCTTCCGTCTAGGGTGCTGCAGGTCTACACAGCATCTTCCGTCTAGGGTGCTGCAGGTCCACACAGCATCTTCCGTCTAGGGTGCTGCAGGTCTACACAGCATCTTCCGTCTAGGGTGCTGCAGGTCCACACAGCATCTTCCATCTAGGGTGCTGCAGGTCTACACAGCATCTTCCGTCTAGGGTGCTGCAGGTCTACACAGCATCTTCCGTCTAGGGTGCTGCAGGTCCACACAGCATCTTCCATCTAGGGTGCTGCAGGTCTAGACACTTCCATCTAGGGTGCTGCAGGTCTACACAGCATCTTCCATCTAGGGTGCTGCAGGTCCACACAGAATCTTCCATCTAGGGTGCTGCAGGTCTAGACAGCCCGCCTCCAAGGACAGAAGTTATCACACATTATCCATTCTACACTGAACAAAAATATAAAAACGCAACTAGAAATATTTTATTGAGTTAAAGTTCATAAACGCAGAAAAAAAACGTCCTCACTTGTCAACTGCGTTTATTTTAAGTAATGGGGGGGGGTGGGTGTCAAAAATCAAAAGTAACAGTCAGTATCTGGTGTGGCCACCAGCTGCATTAAGTACTGCAGTGCATCTCCTCCTCGTGGACTGCACCAGATTTGCCAGTTCTTGCTGTAACGCACAGAGTTGAGATTGTCTGCAATGACAACAAGCTCAGTACGAAGAATACGGTGACACACTGCCCCCAGATCATGACGGAACCTCCACCTCGATCCCGCTCCAGAGTACAGGCCTCGGTGTAACGCTCATTCCTTCGACGATAAACGAAAATCCGACCATCACCCCTGGTGAGACAAAACTGCGACTCATCAGTGAAGAGCACTTTTTGCCAGTCCTGTCTGGTCCAGCGACGGTGGGTTTATGCCCATAGGCGACGTTGTTGCCGGTGATGTCTGGTGAGGACCTGCCTTACAACAGGCCTACAAGCCCTCAGTACAGCCTCTCTCAGCCTATTGCAGACAGTCTGAGCACTGATGGATTGTGCATTCCTGGTGTAACTCGGACATTTGTTGTTGCCATCCTGTACCTGTCCCGCAGGTGTGAGTTTCGGAAGTACCAATCCTGTGTAGGTATTGTTACACGTGGTCTGCCACTGCGAGGACGATCAGCTGTCCATCCTGTCTCCCTGTAGCGCTGTCTTAGGCGTCTCACAGTACGGACATTGCAATTTATTGCCCTGGCCACATCTGCGGTTCTCATGCCTCCTTGCAGCATGCCTATGAGCAGGGACCCTGGGCATCTTTCTTTTGGTGTTTTTCCAGAGTCATTAGAAAGGCCTCTTTACTGTCCTAAGTTTTCATAACTGTGACCTTAATTGCCTACCATCTGTAAGCTGTTAGTGTCTCAACGACCGTTCCACAGGTGCATGTTCATTAATTGTTCATGGTTCATTGAACAAGCATGGGAAACAGTGTTTAAACCCTTCACAATGAAGATTATGAAGTTATTTGGATTTTTACTAATGATCTTTGAAAGACAGGGTCCTGAAAAAGGGACGTTTCTTTTTTTGCTGAGTTTAAGGAAAATCGGTCAATTGAAAGTCATTAGGCCCTAATCTATGGATTTCACATGACTGGGAATTCAGATATTCAACTGTTGGCCACAGAAAAAAATAAGAAAAAAATGGACTGTACTTATGTCTTTGAAATGTTTTCCTGGGGGTGCAGGAAAACCAGTCAGTATCTGGTGTGACCACCATTTGCCTCATGCGGTGCGACACATCTCCTTCACATAGAGTTGATCAGGCTGTTTATTGTGGCCTGTGGAATGTTTTCCTACTCCTCTTTAATGGGTGTGCGAAGGTTCTGGATATTGGCGGGAACTGGAACACGGCGTTGTACGCATCGATCCAAAGCATCCCAAACATGTCTGGTGAGTCTGCAGACCACTGAAGAACTGAGACATTGTCAGCTTCCAAGTAGTATACAGATTATCATGCTGAAACACGGAGGTGATGGCGGTGGATGAATGGCACGGCAATGGGCCTCGGGATCTCATCACGGTATCTCTGTGCATTCAAATCGCCATTGATAAATTTGCACATTTTAGAGTGGCCTTTTAAATGTCCCCAGTACAAGGTGCACCTGTGTAATGATCATGCTGTTTAATCAGCTTATTGATATACCACACCTGTCAGGTGGATGGATTATCTTGGCAAAGGAGAAATGCTCACTAACAGGAATGTAAACACATTTGTGCCCAAAATCAGATAAAAATAAGCTTTTTGTGAGTATGGAAAATTTCTGCTCACGAAACATGGGACTGACACTTGTTGCGTTTATATTTTTGTTCAGTATAATTAACTGTGGAGTTGTTGGGAGGAGTTGATTCTCTGGTAAGTGTATGTGTGTGTACCGGTGTGTGTCGGGGCTGGGGAGATAAGACGAGAGTATTTTGAGACCATTTAGTGTCAGATGGGGCATTTCAGATGGAGAAAAGCTTCTATTCCATGCCAGTCCAAGCCGCGCCTCAAACGGCACCTTATTCCCTATGTATTGCACTTAGTGCACTAGTTAGTGCACTCTAAAAGGGACTAATAGGATGCCTTTTGGGATGCAGGCGCTGTGAGCTTGTGTTGTGTAAGCCTCCCCCTCACGGCTACATTAGTAAGAGCTGCTACTCGGCTCCTGTTATTATTGCAGAGCCTCATTCAGAACAAATCAGGAACATAGAAACTGTTAACCACAAACCTCATTGAATGGAAAGATTTTAAAAAAACATCTTTGTCCAAGACATTTCAGTTTGCCTAGCATTCAATATTTCATGTTAAACAGTAATGCATTTTGTTTTATTTGATGAATTTGACACCCGAGCTATTAAACAAGCAAAATCAATGAAATGGTTTAATAACTGGGCCTCATATCAAACACTTCATTATTATTGATTATAATAACTGTTTGGGTTTCGCCAAAGGCAAACCTAACAACATTCAATGTAAAATGAAAACCTTTACACAATACAGTTCATGTGTTAACTACGACATGAAATGTGCATTTACTGAAGAGTGTTGTTTTGGGGGGAGTGTATTTTACCCCCTTTCTCGATCTTGTCTCATCGCTGCAACTCCCCAACAGGTTGAAAAAGGCAAAGGTCGAGTCATGCGTCCTCCCAAACATGACCTGCCAAACCGCGCTTTTTTAACACCCGGAAGCCAGCCGCACCAATGTGTCAGAGGAAACACTGTTCAACCGATGACAGAGGTCAGCCTGCAGGCGCCCGGCCAAACCCTCCCCTAACCCGGATGACGCTGGGCCAATTGTGCGCCGCCCTATGGGACTCCCGATCGCGGCTGGTTGTGATACAGCACGGGATCGAACCTGGGTCTGTAGTGATGCAGTGCCTTAAACCTCTGCGCCACTTGGGAGGCGAAGAGTGACTTAAAATGTAAGCCTTCTCTATTCTGCTAACAATGATATATTATAGTTTAAATGTCAGTGGTTGCTACTAACCATGCAGGCCTCTCTGGCTGAAGGCAGGTCGGGGTCTTTCTCCAGAGCAGCCTTGTAGTCTTCCAAAGCCTCATCCAGCTTGTCTGTTTTCTCATAGAGCTCTGCCCTCCGCAGGATCGCCCGCATGTAGTTTGGGTTCAACTCTATGGCTGGAGGTGACGAAAACAAGGACAGAGTTCTAGTTACGTAGCGATGGGTATGAATAATACAAATGGCATTTATCCAAATCTGCAGCTGGCGTTAGTGATTTCGATCATACGCCTGGATTGGCTGAACAGAATTATTATTATATATTTTTTTTTAAACAGTGTTCTGGAGTGGGAATTGTGTCTTCACACAATATACTTGGAAAGAAGCACATGCCACGTCCCAGACAGGTCAATCGTCTGGCATGCCACGTCCCAGACAGGTCAATCGTCTGGCATGCCATGTCCCAGACAGGTCAATCGTCTGGCATGCCATGTCCCAGACAGGTCAATCGTCTGGCATGCCATGTCCCAGACAGGTCAATCGTCTGGCATTGTGGAATTAGAACAGAGACGTAACAGACTCACCCTTGGTGCAGTCGGCGATGGCTCTCTCATTCTTATCCTATTAGGGGGAGGGGGGAAAGGTGTTTCAAACTCAGCAGTCACCATTTTGTTTTTGTTTGGGTGGAAAGGTTAAGACAAGATGACATCAATTCCAAATGACCTGTTGATGTCTTGACCCGAGCCATCTGAATAACCAGGTAGGATTGTGTTTGCCAGTCAAACCTATCCTAAACTTATGTAGCATGTAGCTACAGTAGAGCACCACTAGGGGTCACAAGAGATCTGTCTCTCTTAACCCCACCCTCTTGGGAGATAATGGTGGTTTACTCAGCGCTTCATTTTAGCCTGCTAGGACAGGATCCGGCACCTCTCCATTTTGGACTGTTTAATTCCAGAACCTATTTGACCGGATCCGGTACCTATCGTGGCATGTAACATAATTTTCACTTTTTGCTATGTAAAAAATGCAGATAGAAGAGATCAAAGTTCATTCGTGTTGCCTCTTTGTTATTTCCCCCCCCCTCAAAGATGTGATGTGAAAAAAAGTAGATTTCCAGCCCAGGGTTGATATTCTAAGAGTAGATTCGCGTTGGGCCGGGCCGGTCAGGGCTTAAGGTTTGCACAACGTTGTAACCTATACTTGAGACCAACAAGTAGCCGTGGCTGTGTGAGAAGAACACCAGTATCGCTCACAGAACTGGAATGAGATCCCCTTTATATGATCTTTCTCCCTCTCTCCGCTCTGATAGACATGACCCTGCAACTCATCAAGTATTTCCTTACAGATCATATAAAAGGGTTCTGGAGGAGCTATATAACGGGTTCTGAAGGAGCTATATAAAGGGTTCTGAAGGAGCTATATAAAGGGTTCTGGAGGAGCTATATAAAGGGTTCTGGAGGAGCTATATAACGGGTTCTGAAGGAGCTATATAAAGGGTTCTGGAGGAGCTATATAACGGGTTCTGGAGGAGCTATATAACGGGTTCTGGAGGAGCTATATAACGGGTTCTGAAGAAGCTATATAAAGGGTTCTGAAGAAGCTATATAAAAGGGTTCTGGAGGAGCTATAGAAAGGGTTCTGGAGGAGCTATAGAAAGGGTTCTGGAGGAGCTATAGAAAGGGTTCTGGAGGAGCTATAGAAAGGGTTCTGGAGGAGCTATATAAAGGGTTCTGAAGGAGCTATATAAAGGGTTCTGGAGGAGCTATATAAAGGGTTCTGAAGGAGCTATATAACGGGTTCTGAAGGAGCTATATAACGGGTTCTGAAGGAGCTATATAACGGGTTCTGAAGGAGCTATATAACGGGTTCTGAAGGAGCTATATAAAGGGATCTGAAGGAGCTATATAAAGGGATCTGAAGGAGCTATATAACGGGTTCTGAAGGAGCTATATAACGGGTTCTGAAGGAGCTATATAAAGGGTTCTGTATAGCCTAGTACACCATGAGAATGCCTATAATTTGGCCACAGAGGATCAATAGCTTCTTTAAAAATAGCCTAACTGTGGATGGTATGTAGCCCAATAACAAGGCATGCCTAGAGTCGGGAATGCGTGGCAAATCTGTCAGCGAACAGCATGCAGACAAAACAGGCCTTTAGCAATATTTAAAATACAATCATGTGAAAACACAGGTTGGAAAGCAAATGGCTCCTGCTGAAAAGAGAAGACTATATCAGTTTGTAGGCTACTAAAATATTTGATCAACTTTCAGTGGAGGCTGCTGAGGGGAGGACGGCTCATAATAATGTCTGGAACGGAATGAATGGTATCAAACATGAAAACCATGTGTTTGATACCATTCCATTGACTCCATCCCGGTCATTATTATGAGCCGTCCTCCTCTCAGCAGCTTCCACTGACTTTCAAATATTGTTTTTTTACAAAGTAAAACAAGAGGCTTTTGGCACGAGCTCGTCGGCCATCACCAGCGACTGAGCTGGTCAGTGAAACTGGAAAGCATCTTTAGGACTATAATTTCCTCATAGTGTAGCCTAAAATGTCTCCACACACCTAGGATATTGATGGATTCAAGACAAGGTCATGTTTATTGATCACAGACTCTGTTTGTCAGGGTCAAAGTAATGTCCGGTAAGCACTGGGTTTACGTGATATAATTGTGCAATAAAAATGTAGACTTCAGCTGTCTTGAGACTGACAATTCAGGAGACCTCAGAAGGGTTATAAATTACCCAACTGGATTACCTTAAAAAAAGGGCCCTCAGAGTTCACCACTTGGTTAAGTTTAAATGTTACTAGCTATCACTCTTACCAGGTGCAGGCGGGCAGCAGCACGGTTAGAGAAGAGGATAGCTCTCTCCTTGCTGGAACACACAGGGCATAATCCTAAAGCTGCAGTGTACGACTCCTCTGCCTCAGTGTGCTCTGGGAAGATATGAAGAAGTGTCAGTCAATTCTCCATCCATGTAAGCATTGCTGCTGGTGTACACATACATACAGTATACAGTGCATTCGGTATGTATTCAGACCCCTTTGCTTTTTTTCTACATTTTGTTACGTTACATCCTTATTCTAAAATTGATTCTTCCCCCCACACAATACCCCATAATGACAAAGCAAAAACGGCAAATGTATAAAAAGAAACAACGAAATATCACATTTACACATGTATTCAGACCCTTTGCTCTGTACTTTGTTGAAGCACCTTTGACAGCCTCAAGTCTTATTGGGTATGACGCTACAAGCTTGGCACACCTGTATTTGGGGAGTTTCTACCATTTTCTCAGCAGATCCTCTCATGCAGTCATGTAGGATGGGGAGCATCGCTGCACAGTTATTTTCAGGTCTCTCCAGAGATCGGTTGATCGGTTTCAAGTCCAGGCTCTGGCTGGGCCACTCAAGGACATTCAAAGACTTGTCCCGAAGCCACTCCTGCGCTGACTTGGCTGTGTGCTTAGGGTCGTCGTCCTGTTGGAAGGTAAACCTTCGCCCCAGTCTGAGGTCCCGAACACTCTGGAGAAGGTTTACATCAAGGATCTCTCTGTACTTTGCGCCGTTCATCTTTCCCTCGATCCTGACTCGTCTCCCAGTCCCTTCCACTGAACAACATCACCACAGCATGATGCTGCCACCACCATGCTTCACCGTAGGGATGGTGCCAGGTTTACTCCAGATGTGACACTTGGCATTCAGGCCAAAAAGTTCAATCTTGGTTTCATCAGACCTGCGAATCTTGTTTCTCATGGTCTGAGAGTCCTTTAGGTGCCTTTTGGCAAACTCCAAGCGTGCAGTCATGTGCCTTTTACTGAGGAGTGGATTCCGTCTGGCCACTCTACCATAAAGGCCTGATTGGTGAAGTGCTGCAGAGATGGTTGTCCTTCTGTAAGATTCTCCCATCTCCACAGAGGAACTCTGGAACTCTGTTAGAGTGACCATCGGGTTCTTGGTCACCTCCCTGACCAAGGTCCTTCTCCCCCGATTACTCAGTTTGGCCAGGCGGCCAGCTCTAGGAAGAGTCTTGGTGGTTCAAAACATCTTCCATTTAAGAATGATGGAGGCCACTTCTTGGGGATCTTCAATGCTACAGCAATGTTTTGGTACCCTTCGCCAGATCTGTGCCTCGACACAATCCTGTCTCGGGGGTCTATGGACAATTCCTTCGACCTCATGGCTTGGTTTTTGCTCTGACATGCACTGTCAACCTTATATAGACAGCCTTTCCAAATCATGTCCAAATCAAATCAATTGAATTTACCACAGGTGGACTCCACTCAAGTTGTAGAAACATCTCAACGATGATCAATGGAAAAAGGATACACCTGAGCTCAATTTCGAGTCTCATAGCAAAGGGTCTGAATGTTTATTTTATACATTTGCAAAAATGTCTAACAACCTGTTTTCGCTTGTCATTATGGGGTATTGTGTTTAGATCGATGAGGATGTTATTTAATCCATTTTAGAATAAGGCTGTAATGTAACAAAATGTGGGAGAAAGGGAAAGGGGTCTGAATACTTTCCGAATGCACTGTATACACAGACACAGCTTTAATGTGAACAGTATGTTAACACTAAAGCACATTTTGGGGCCGATTCTCATCCAATTGGTGACGGTTTATCACGTGAATATTCAAAAATCAGAAATCTTGACTTGTTGTGGATAAAAGACTGTGTGTGATGACATTGTGCACATAAAAATACCTTTTGTGGTTAATTTCACATGTACTGAATAAAAAACAACAACAAGTTAAATGGGTTTCCATCGCATTTTCAACCCTAATGATGTTTTTTTCACAAAACAAATGTGCGTTATATAGCGAGTGTGCCCACTCTTGTACTGGCAAATGATTTTTGGCCAACAGCTCGCAGATACAGTGTGGGTATAGCCACCATCAGCAGGTTACAACTTTTTTCAGTTACTGTACCACCAACTGAATGATGCTCTGTCCAGAGTACCCCTGAAGTACCCCCTCTTGTGCATTTGACCAGTATCCTGTTGGTCTCATGAGTCTTCTCAAGTACCCCCCAGGAGTCCTAGTACTCCTGGTTGGGAACCACTGGTTATACTTGATGAGATTATTATGTATTTTTTAAAAATTTTATTTGTCAACCAGCAACCAAGTATTGATCATCATGTCACCAGAATAAGACCCTCTATATTTATTGGAAAGAAGCATGGAGCTCATCCATCACCCTGTGAAGTTAATCATAATTTATTTAATCTGTAGCTCCATAAACTGCATGCTTTTCCCGACGAGCCGTAGTGGGAGGACCACACAACATGTCATCGCGTCATCGGTCATTATGTCAATATCTAAGCACAAATGCGTTTCCACTAATATTTCTCGCATAATTAACTTTACCAACACGTACTTTACTCACGTAAAAAGATTACATATCAGCAATAGTTTAAGTGAATCATTCTCTAAGATCCTGTTGGCCACGTTTTCTCAAACATCCATCCTCCAGCAGTATACAGTTTAGCCTACAGCAGCTTACCTCCACTCTTGAACTGACTGTTCCCCTTGTCCTTCAGGCTCATGCTCTCCTCTCTGCGGCTCTATGGCACAGCAAAAAAAAACAACAATCAGATTGAGCTCTTGTAATGCCAACTTACTGACCACCAAATGATGGTTGTAGAGTTTCAAATTGTGCACATTTTTTGTTGTTGTTGTTGACTAGGATGAAGAAGTTCACCTCTGTTTCCTCCTCTGTCATGTCTTTCTCCACTTGTCTCAGATACTCATCATCAAATTCAGGAGGAGCGTTCTCTTCTTCATTCAGTTCAGTATCAGAATCTCCCCCTTCAACTGCCATACTCTTGTCTTCTTCAGTGCACTCATCCCAAGTTTCTTTTCCCTCTTCTTCACCTCCCAATAATGTAGTTCTCTCCCCTGACAACTCGGCTTCTTCTCCTCCTAACTCTGCATTGACGTGTTTTTTTTCTGTGTTTGGTGAACATCCCTCTGTTTCCTGGAATAATGATGGGGCTTCTGAACAGTCAGTCCTTCTCTGTCTGTCACCCATGGAGCCGTCTGCTCCATTCAGAGACTCCTCACAGTCAAAGAAGGCATCGTCCCCCTGCTCAGTACCCTTGTGGGCTGCAGTGCTTTGGCCGTCTGGACATTCATGCTGTTCAGACACTCTAACATTGGTCTGAGAGTTGGTCATTCTGTCAAGGAGTGCCTCAGACTGCTTGTCTGCTGAGGATTCCATTGATTTTTCTCCCTGTACAAAACTTCACCTAGAAGGAGGAATTGCAGTCAGTTTTTACATTGTCAATTTAACCTGCATCTCAGTTTAATCTTGGGATAGATTGTCAATCACACTATAGAAATCATATAATTCACATTCTCTATCAATTCTGCCAGTGACATTGCTAGCTAGATCAGTGGTCTCTAGCTTTCAGTCAGAGAGGAAGAGAGGCCCAACTCAGCAACAAAAAACAAAAACAAAAATCAGGCATTTTTTCATTGTTCTGCCCACCTAGCAAAGACTTTTTGTGAGGTCAATGAGTGTCAAATTTGGTCAACAAAAAATGAATGGCTTATTTTCTATGTGAGGTTTATTTGCTCAAATATAAGTTTTGTAATGTCATGAGTTTATTGATAGAAGTAAAACCTGTGACATCCAGGCATCTTTGAGAATAGCATTTATCTCCATTGAATACAGGCGGTTGACATCAACACCCCTCATCGAATATTCAAAAAGGGATTACAATAATGAGATGTATTCACCAAGTCAAAGAGAGAATGTGAAATAAATATATAGACCCTAGAGCATATATAGTTTTATTTTATTTAACTAGGCAAGTCAGTTAAGAACAAATTCTTATTTACAATGACAGCCTACCCCGGCCAAACCCCAAACAGGACGACGCTGTGCCAATTGTGTGCCGCCCTATGGGACTCCCAATCACGTCCGGTTGTAATACAGCCCAGGTTCAAACCAGGGTCTGTAATGACGCCTCTAGCACAGAGATGCAGTTACTTAGACCGCTGCCCCACTCGGGAGCCCAACGATAGGCGGGAGCTGGACGGCTCCCATTGTTAAGGCAGAGAGACATGCATCTTGACAGTATATCCATAATCTTCTGACTGTTCAGTTGCACCCTCGGCTAGCTAGCCCAGTAACGTCAGCTTGCTCTTTAACGCTGTTACTAGGCTAGCGACATGACACATAACATAATAATAGCTACCATTAGGTTTGATTATCTAGCTAGCTGCTAACTTTATCCCAACATTTTTTTAACTTCTGCGACAATGCTATTTTTCCAGCTAGTCAGCTAATGCTAGCTACCAGTTACAGACCCAAATGATACATAATGTGACATATTTTCTATGTTTCCTATATCTTTGAATACTTGAAACTTAACTATGCATACACCAAAGTAAATATACACAAAAATGGGTTGTTAATGGGTATGATACTGCATATTTAATACCTTGTGGCTGCAGTCCTACCTCTAGTCAGGATGACATTTCCTCTGTAATCATCTCTTCCGGCTGCTTATCAAATCAATACGACGCTGAGGCACTCTGGGAAATGTAGTCCTTAAGGAAACAGCTGGCTCAAAGAACGTTTCACCCTCAACATAATCATTAAAGTCCCAGTGCAGTCAAAACATGATAATCCCGTGTTGTGAATATATTTCCACACTATGAGGTTTGGAATAATATTGTGAAAATTATGATAATGCCCTTTTTGATGTAAGAGCATTTTGAAAAGAGAGCTTGAATTTTCAGCCTGTTTTGGTGGGAAGGAGTTTGGGCCTGCCTAGTAGTGTTGACCTGTCATTCAAGGCAGGTGGGGCAGAGCCTTACCTGTTTAGCCCCCCAAAAATAGAAAAATCTATTAAAGTTTGCCTGTTTTTTGCGTGTCACATATCAGTTTACAAACAGTGTAAAAAAAAACATTCCCTTACTTAATAAAGCTACATACAAACATGATCTCTTTATTGAGTAAGGCAACTCCAATATGCAGGCGTTTTCTGTGGTGGAGGGGCAGTTCAGCAAATGCACATACCGCAGGCGTTGGTAATCTTCTCTAGTTGCGCCGTGATTTGCTCAGTGTTCTGTCACACATAAACTAAAAATTATATGTCTCTCCCTAATCCAAGATGCCGTAGAAGTCAGGCGTCTTTGTCAACTGGAGGTGTACCTGTGGATGTATTTCAAGGCCTACCTTCAAACTCAGTGCCTCTTTGCTTGACATCATGGGAAAATCAAAAGAAAATCAGCCAAGACCTCAGAAAAATAATTGTAGACCTCCACAAGTCTGGTTCATCCTTGGGAGCAATTTCCAAACGTCTGAAGGTACCACGTTCATCTGTACAAACAATAGTACGCAAGTATGAACACCATGGGACTACGCAGCCGTCATACCGCTCAGGAAGACGTTGCGTTCTGTCTCTGCGAAAAGTGCCAATCAATCCCAGAACAACAGAAAAAGACCTTGTGAAGATGCTGGAGGAAACAGGTACAAAAGTGTCTATATCCACAGTAAAACAAGTCCTATATCGACATAACCTGAAAGGCCGCTCAGCAAGGAAGAAGCCACTGCTCCAAAACCGCCATAAAAAAGCCAGACTACGGTTTGCAACTGCACATGGGGACAAAGATCATACTTTTTGGAGAAATGTCCTCTGGTCTGATGAAACAAAAATAGAACTGTTTGGCCATAATGACCATCGTTATGTTTGGGGGAAAAAGGGGGAGGCTTGCAAGCCAAAGAACACCATCCCAACCATGAAGCACGGGGGTGGCAGCATCATGTTGTGGGGGTGCTTTGCTGCATGAGGGACTGGTGCACTTCACAAAATAGATGGCATCATGAGGAAATAAAATTATGTGGATATATTGAAGCAACATCTCAACACATCAGTCAGTTAAAGCTTAATCAGTTAAAGCTTGGTCACAAATGGGTCTTCCAAATGGACAATGACCCCAAGCATACTTCCAAAGTTGTGGCAAAATGGCTTAATGACAACACAGTCAAGGTATTGGAGTGGCCATCACAAAGCCCTGGCCTCAATCCTATAGAAAATTTGTGGGCAGAACTGATAAAGCTTATGCGAGCAAGGAGGCCTACAGACCTGACTCAGTTACACCAGCTCTGTCAGGAGGAATGGGCTACAATTCACCCAACTTATTGTAGGAAGCTTGTGGAATGCTACCTGAAATGTTAGACCCAAGGTAAACCATTTAAAGGCAATGCTACCAAATGCTAATTGAGTGTATGTAAACTTCTGACCAACTGGGAATATGATGAAAAAAATTAAAGCTGAAATAAATAATTCTCTCTACTATCATTCTGACATTTCACATTCTTAAAATAAAGTGGTTATCCTAATTTTTACTAGGATTTAATTTCAGGAATTGTGAAAAAAAGAGTTTAAATGTATTTGGCTAAGGTGCATGTAAACTTCCGACATCAACTGTAGCTAAGAAAGTAATACTAAGTGTATTTTGTGTAGTAAACTGTTAGTAGTCCATGTGTCTCAAATTAATAATTTGGTCCTCCCCCTCAGAACTTAGCCTACTGTTCTGACTTGGTGGTGCACATGTAGCCTATAGACTGTTTTTAGAAAAATGAAATCATCGGATATTGTAAGAGCTTTCATTGTCTGCTTATATGCCCCCGTTATTTATCCTTTGGTTCTGACTTGGTGTACAGGGAGAATCGACTACATCCATCTTAATCAAAATCACGGCCTGCCTCTTATCTGCTCCTCTTTTCCTCATGACGTAGTTTTCATCTCCATTGTTATATTGCTTATATTGGTCTATCTCATTAGTCTCTAATTCATCTTAAGGCAATGTTGAAATGATGCATTTCATTGTTTTGCTTACTTTGTGTATTATAGTTAGATCATGTGCTTTTCTCCACGGGGAGAGAAACTATATAATGTTGTTGGGTCTGTAACCATGTTTAAAAGTGACAGTCTCTTCCCATTCAAATATTTATTTTCAACAGAAAGTTCAGTAATAGATCCATGTAATTCCAGCTGATATTGCGAGGGTTGTTTTGTTTGTACAGTGCCCTGTCTGTGTCTGTATATAGTCTATAAAAGTGGATCCTCGTGATTGTATTTTCCTTCCTTTTTAGACCACATTGGTCTAATAAAATACTTCAATTGATAGGCTAACCACGTCTCTCTCGTCTCTCTCTCTCTCTTTCTCTCTCCCTCTCTCCACCTCTCTCTCTCTCTCCCTCTCTCCACAAAGTTAAGGCCTCAACATCTTGCTGAATTTATCTGAATTAACACCTATCTGAATTTCTGTCGGTGTCCATTTTGAAAGTGCTGAACGAATAAGCCTACCTCGTCGCAGCTCGTTTGCTTGCACTTGCTTATACTTAGAGCTTAGTGTTAATGATATAAGAACAAACATTATGAATTTACTGAACATAAATGTAATCATGTTTGTGTATGGTTCAAAAGTCAAAACTCATGTCGGCATTTGTTATTATTGAAAGAGAATGCAGTTCGTATAGAGTTACACAAATTCATAAGGAGTCAGCTGAAACCATATTTATTTAAGCAAGTCAGCCATATCAGCTATTGTTTTTAAAAAGGCTGTAAATGAGGCTGAATGAACTGTGTCGCTGCCAGACAAGGCTCCGCTGATAGTCAGGTGTAGTGGTGGTAAGAATTCACTACATGGTGCTGAAAAGAAAGCTCTGCTGTTGGGACAGCTTTATATAGGGCCTAACAGTTTGTGGGCACCGTTTGTCACTGTCATAGTACAATTAATGTATTGTTTGTGGTTGTGATGTGTAGTGGCTTTGCTGGCATCCATCTAAAAAAAAAAATGATAGAGACTGCCCCACCAAGATTGACATGCTAAAATTGCCACTGCTGCCTGGTGACATCACCAGGCGGGAAAATGGTTAATAGACCAACAAGAAAGAGAGTTCCAAACCTCTCTGCCAATAACAGCTAGTTTCCAGTTTTCCCCTCCCCCCTCAGACCACACCCAGACAGTCCTAGCAAAATTCTTCCTTGAGAAATTGCCCTTAGCTAAGAAGCTATTTTTGTTAATTTTTTTAAACATTTGAATTGAAAGCGATCACAGTAAGGTACTTAATTGTTACCCAGGAATGATTTGATATTGAGATTTTTTTTTA